>NW_027488366.1:18787878-19090909 GCF_051014445.1 Colletes latitarsis
TTGATCCAGACCAGGTTTAATTGAATGTTTCAGCGTGGTACCACACTACTACGTGATCCAAACCAGAAAAAACCCAGGATCTGTTCAACAAGTGTGTGAAAAACGCGAAAGTATGAGCCTGATGACGGCAAATCCCAGACATATCCCAGACCTAACTTACGTTGTCCTCTAAGATATTGATGGAAACCAGGGTTAATTGACTGTTTCAGTGTTGTACTTCATTACTATGTGATGCAATCTAGAAAAAGCCCAGGAGCTAGCCATCAAGTATGAGAAATATGCGAAAGAATGAGCCTGATGAGAGCAAATCCCAGGCCTAACCTAGACCTAACATGAATTATTCTCTAAAATATTGATCGAAACCAGGTTTAATTGACTGTTTCAGTGTGGTCCCACATTACTACGTGATCCAAACCAGAAAAAACCCAGGATCCGTTCAACAAGTATGTGAAGAATGCGGTAGTATGAGTCTGATGAGTGAAAATCCCAGACCTAACCTAGACCTAACATGCGTTATCCTCTAAAATATTGATCCAGACCAGGTTTAATTGAATGTTTCAGCGTGGTACCACACTACTACGTGATCCAAACCAGAAAAAACCCAGGGTCTCTTCAACAAGTATGTGAAAAACGCGAAAGTATGAGCCTGATGAGGGCAAACCCCAGACATATCCCAGACCAAACTTGCGTTGTCCTCTAAGATATTTATGGAAACCAGGTTTAATTGACTGCTTCAGTGTTGTACTTCATTACTACGTGATGCAATCCAGAAAAAGCCCAGGATCTAGCCATCAAGTATGAGAAATATGCGAAAGTATGAGCCTGATGAGGGCAAATCCCAGGCCTAACCTAGACCTAACATGCGTTATCCTCCAAAATATTGATCGAAACCTGGTTTAATCGACTGTTTCAGTGTGGTACCACATTACTATGTGATCCAAACCAGAAAATAACCCAGGATCTGTTCAAGGAGTATGTGAAGTGTGCGAAAGTATGAGTCTGATGAGGTCAAATCCCAGACCTATCCCAGACCTAACTTGCGTTATCCTCTACAATATTGATCGAAACCAGGTTTAATCGACTGATTCAGTGTGGTACCACATTACTATGTGATCCAAACCAGAAAATAACCCAGAATCTGTTCAAGGAGTATGTGAAGTGTGCGAAAGTATGAGTCTGATGAGGTCAAATCCCAGACCTATCCCAGACCTAACTTGCGTTATCCTCTAAAATATTGATCGAAACCAGGTTTAATCGACTGTTTCAGTGTGGTACCACATTACTACGTGATCCAAACCAGAAAAAACCCAGGATCTGTTCAAGGAGTATGTGAAGTGTGCGAAAGTATGAGTCTGATGAGGTCAAATCCCAGACCTATCCCAGACCTAACTTGCGTTATCCTCTACAATATTGATCGAAACCAGGTTTAATCGACTGATTCAGTGTGGTACCACATTACTATGTGATCCAAACCAGAAAATAACCCAGGATCTGTTCAAGGAGTATGTGAAGTGTGCGAAAGTATGAGCCTGATGAGGGCAAATCCCAGGCCTAACCTAGACCTAACATGCGTTATCCTCCAAAATATTGATCGAAACCTGGTTTAATCGACTGTTTCAGTGTGGTACCACATTACTATGTGATCCAAACCAGAAAATAACCCAGGATCTGTTCAAGGAGTATGTGAAGTGTGCGAAAGTATGAGTCTGATGAGGTCAAATCCCAGACCTATCCCAGACCTAACTTGCGTTATCCTCTAAAATATTGATCGAAACCAGGTTTAATCGACTGTTTCAGTGTGGTACCACATTACTATGTGATCCAAACCAGAAAATAACCCAGGATCTGTTTCTACGAGTATGTGAAGTGTGCAAAAGTATGAGTCTGATTAGGTCAAATCCTAGACCTATCCCAGACCTAACTTGCGTTATCCTCTAAAATATTGATCGAAACCAGGTTTAATTGACTGTTTCAGCGTGGTACCACATTACTACGCGATACAATCCAGAAAGAGCCCAGGTTCTAGCCATGAAGTATGAGAAATATGCGAAAGTATGAGCCTGATGATGGCAAATCCCAGGCCTAACCTAGACCTAACATGCGTTATCCTCCAAAATATTGATCGAAACCTGGTTTAATGGACTGTTTCAGCGTGGTACCACACTACTACGTGATCCAAACCAGAAAAAACCCAGGGCCTCTTCAACAAGTATGTGAAAAACGCGAAAGTATGAGCCTGATGAGGGCAAACCCCAGACATATCCCAGACCAAACTTGCGTTGTCTTCTAAGATATTTATGAAAACCAGGTTTAATTGACTGCTTCAGTGTTGTACTTCATTACTACGTGATGCAATCCAGAAAAAGCCCAGGATCTAGCCATCAAGTATGAGAAATATGCGAAAGTATGAGCCTGATGAGGGCAAATCCCAGGCCTAACCTAGACCTAACATGCGTTATCCTCCAAAATATTGATCGAAACCTGGTTTAATCGACTGTTTCAGTGTGGTACCACATTACTATGTGATCCAAACCAGAAAATAACCCAGGATCTGTTCAAGGAGTATGTGAACTGTGCGAAAGTATGAGTCTGATGAGGTCAAATCCCAGACCTATCCCAGACGTAACTTGCGTTATCCTCTAAAATATTGATCGAAACCAGGTTTAATGGACTGTTTCAGTGTGGTACCACACTACTTCGTGATCCATACCAGAAAAAACCCAGGATCTGTTCGACAAGTATGTGAAGAACGCTAAACTGTGAGCCTGATGAGGGGAAGATGAGGGCAATCTTAGACCTACCCCAGACCTAAGATGCGTTATCCTCTAAAATATTTATCCAGACCAGGTTTCATTGAATGTTTCAGTGTGGTACCACTTTACTACGTGATCCAATCCAGAAATAGCCTAGGATCTACCCATGAAGTATGAGAAATATGCGAAAGTAAGAGCCTGATGAGGGCAAATCCTAGACCTATCCCAGACCTAACTTGCGTTATCCTCTAAAATATTGATCGAAACCAGGTTTAATCGACGGTTTCAGCGTGGTACCACATTACTACGTGATACAATCCAGAAAGAGCCCAGGATCTAGCCATGAAGAATGAGAAATATGCGAAAGTATGAGCCTGATGAGGGCAAATCCCAGGCCTAACCTAGACCTAACATGCGTTATCCTCCAAAATATTGATCGAAACCTGGTTTAATCGACTGTTTCAGTGTGGTACCACATTACTATGTGATCCAAACCAGAAAATAACCCAGGATCGGTTCAAGGAGTATGTGAAGTGTGCGAAAGTATGAGTCTGATGAGGTCAAATCCCAGACCTACCCCAGACCTAACTTGCGTTATCCTCTACAATATTGATCGAAACCAGGTTTAATCGACTGTTTCAGTGTGGTACCACATTACTATGTGATCCAAACCAGAAAATAACCCAGAATCTGTTCAAGGAGTATGTGAAGTGTGCGAAAGTATGAGTCTGATGAGGTCAAATCCCAGACCTATCCCAGACCTAACTTGCGTTATCCTCTAAAATATTGATCGAAACCAGGTTTAATCGACTATTTCAGTGCGGTACCACATTACTACGTGATCCAAACCAGAAAAAACCCAGGATCAGTTCAACAAGTATGTGAAGAATGCGAAAGTATGAGTCTGATGAGTGAGAATCCCAGGGCTAACATAGACCTAACATGCGTTATCCTCTAAAATATTGATCGAAACCAGGTTTAATCGACTGTTTCAGTGTGGTACCACATTACTACGTGATCCAAACCAGAAAAAACCGAGGATCAGTTCAACAAGTATGTGAAGAATGCGAAAGTATAAGTCTGATGAGTGAAATTCCCAGGGCAAACCTAGACCTAACATGCGTTATCCTCTAAAATATTGATCGAAACCAGGTTTAATCGACTGTTTCAGTGTTGTACCACATTACTGTGTGATCCAAACCAGAAAATAACCCAGGATCTGTTTCTACGAGTATGTGAAGTGTGCAAAAGTATGAGTCTGATTAGGTCAAATCCTAGACCTATCCCAGACCTAACTTGCGTTATCCTCTAAAATATTGATCGAAACCAGGTTTAATTGACTGTTTCAGCGTGGTACCACATTACTACGCGATACAATCCAGAAAGAGCCCAGGATCTAGCCATGAAGTATGAGAAATATGCGAAAGTATGAGCCTGATGATGGCAAATCCCAGGCCTAACCTAGACCTAACATGCGTTATCCTCCAAAATATTGATCGAAACCTGGTTTAATCGACTGTTTCAGTGTGGTACCACATTACTATGTGATCCAAACCAGAAAATAACCCAGGATCTGTTTCTACGAGTATGTGAAGTGTGCGAAAGTATGAGTCTGATGAGGTCAAATCCCAGACCTATCCCAGACCTAACTTGCGTTATCCTCCAAAATATTGATCGAAACCTGGTTTAATCGACTGTTTCAGTGTGGTACCACATTACTATGTGATCCAAACCAGAAAATAACCCAGGATCTGTTCAAGGAGTATGTGAAGTGTGCGAAAGTATGAGTCTGATTAGGTCAAATCCCAGACCTATCCCAGACCTAACTTGCGTTATCCTCTAAAATATTGATCGAAACCAGGTTTAATTGACCGTCTCAGTGTGGTACCACATTACTACGTGATTCAGACCAGAAAAAACCCAGGATCAGTTCAACAAGTATGTGAAGAATGCGGATGTATGAGCCTGATGAGGGCAAATCCCAGACCTATCCCAGACCTGACTTGCGTTATCCTCTAAAATATTGATCGAAACGAGGTTAAATTGACCGTTTCAGTGTGGTACCACATTACTACGTGATCCAAACCAGAAAAAACCCAGGATCTGTTCAACGAGTATGTGAAGTGTGCGAAAGTATGAGTCTGATGAGGTCAAATCCCAGACCTATCCCAGACCTAACTTGCGTTATCCTCTAAAATATTGATATAAACCAGGTTTAATTGACTGTTTCAGTGTGGTACCACATTACTACGTGATACAATCCAGAAACAGCCCAGGATCTAGCCATGAAGTATGAGAAATATGCGAATGTATGAGCCTGATGAGGGCAAATCCTAGACCTAACCCAAACCTAACATGCGTTATCCTCTAAAATATTTATCAAGACCAGGTTTAATTGATTGTTTCAGTGTGGTCCCACATTACTACGTGATCCAATCCAGAAAAAGCCCAGGATCTAGCCATCAAGTATGAGTAATATGCGAAAGAATGAGCCTGATGAGAGTAAATCCCAGACCTAACCTAGACCTAACATGAATTATTTTCTAAAATATTGATCGAAACCATGTTTAATTGACTGTTTCAGTGTGGTCGCACATTACTACGTGATCCAAACCAGAAAAAACCCAGGATCCGTTCAACAAGTATGTGAAGAATGCGAAAGTATGAGTCTGATGAGTGAAAATCCCAGGCCTAACCTAGACCTAACATGCGCTATCCTCTAAAATATTTATCAAGACCAGGTTTAATTGATTGTTTCAGTGTGGTACCACATTACTACGTGATCCAAACCAGAAAAAACCCAGGATCCGTTCAACAAGTATGTGAAGAATGCGAAAGTATGAGTCTGATGAGGTCAAATCCCAGACCTATCCCAGACCTAACATGCGTTATCCTCTAAAATATTGATCGAAACCTGGTTTAATCGACTGTTTCAGTGTGGTACCACATTACTATGTGATACAATCCAGAAACAGCCCAGGATCTAGCCTTGAAGTATGAGAAATATGCGAAAGTATGAGCCTGACGAGGGCAAATCCTATACCTAACCCAGACCTAACATGCGTTATCCTCTAAAATATTTATCAAGACCAGGTTTAATTGATTGTTTCAGTGTGGTCCCACATTACTACGTGATCCAATCCAGAAAAAGCCCAGGATCTAGCCATCAAGTATGAGTAATATGCGAAAGAATGAGCCTGATGAGAGTAAATCCCAGACCTAACCTAGACCTAACATGAATTATTCTCTAAAATATTGATCGAAACCTGGTTTAATCGACAGTTTCAGTGTGGTACCACATTACTATGTGATCCAAACAAGAAAATAACCCAGTATCTGTTGAACGAGTATGTGAAGGGTGCGAAAGTATGAGTCTGACGAGGTCAAATCCCAGGCCTCTCCCAGACCTACCTTGCGTTATCCTCTAAAATATTGATCGAAACCAGGTTTAATCGACTGTTTCAGTGTGGTACCACATTACTATGTGATCCAAACCAGAAAATAACCCAGGATCGGTTCAAGGAGTATGTGAAGTGTGCGAAAGTATGAGTCTGATGAGGTCAAATCCCAGACCTACCCCAGACCTAACTTGCGTTATCCTCTACAATATTGATCGAAACCAGGTTTAATCGACTATTTCAGTGCGGTACCACATTACTACGTGATCCAAACCAGAAAAAACCCAGGATCAGTTCAACGAGTATGTGAAGGGTGCGAAAGTATGAGTCTGACGAGGTCAAATCCCAGGCCTCTCCCAGACCTACCTTGCGTTATCCTCTAAAATATTGTTGGAAACCAGGTTTAATTGACTGTTTCAGTGTTGTACTTCATTACTACGTTATACAATCCGGATAAAGCCCAGGATCTAGCCATCAAGTATGAGAAATATGCGAAAGAATGAGCCTGATAAGAGCAAATCCCAGACCTAACCTAGACCTAACATGAATTATTCTCTAAAATATTGATCGAAACCAGGTTTAATTGACTGTTTCAGTATTCTACTTCATTACTACGTGATCCAATCCAGAAATAGCCCAGGGTCTAGCCATGAAGTATGAGAAATATGCGAAAGTATGAGCCTGATGAGGGCAAATCCCAGGCCTAACCTAGACCTAACATGCGTTATCCTCCAAAATATTGATCGAAACCTGGTTTAATCGACTGTTTCAGTGTGGTACCACATTACTATGTGATCCAAACCAGAAAATAACCCAGGATCGGTTCAAGGAGTATGTGAAGTGTGCGAAAGTATGAGTGTGATGAGGTCAAATCCCAGACCTACCCCAGACCTAACTTGCGTTATCCTCTACAATATTGATCGAAACCAGGTTTAATCGACTGTTTCAGTGTGGTACCACATTACTATGTGATCCAAACCAGAAAATAACCCAGAATCTGTTCAAGGAGTATGTGAAGTGTGCGAAAGTATGAGTCTGATGAGGTCAAATCCCAGACCTATCCCAGACCTAACTTGCGTTATCCTCTAAAATATTGATCGAAACCAGGTTTAATCGACTATTTCAGTGCGGTACCACATTACTACGTGATCCAAACCAGAAAAAACCCAGGATCAGTTCAACAAGTATGTGAAGAATGCGAAAGTATGAGTCTGATGAGTGAGAATCCCAGGGCTAACATAGACCTAACATGCGTTATCCTCTAAAATATTGATCGAAACCAGGTTTAATCGACTGTTTCAGTGTGGTACCACATTACTACGTGATCCAAACCAGAAAAAACCGAGGATCAGTTCAACAAGTATGTGAAGAATGCGAAAGTATGAGTCTGATGAGTGAAATTCCCAGGGCAAACCTAGACCTAACATGCGTTATCCTCTAAAATATTGATCGAAACCAGGTTTAATCGACTGTTTCAGTGTTGTACCACATTACTGTGTGATCCAAACCAGAAAATAACCCAGGATCTGTTTCTACGAGTATGTGAAGTGTGCAAAAGTATGAGTCTGATTAGGTCAAATCCTAGACCTATCCCAGACCTAACTTGCGTTATCCTCTAAAATATTGATCGAAACCAGGTTTAATTGACTGTTTCAGCGTGGTACCACATTACTACGCGATACAATCCAGAAAGAGCCCAGGATCTAGCCATGAAGTATGAGAAATATGCGAAAGTATGAGCCTGATGATGGCAAATCCCAGGCCTAACCTAGACCTAACATGCGTTATCCTCCAAAATATTGATCGAAACCTGGTTTAATCGACTGTTTCAGTGTGGTACCACATTACTATGTGATCCAAACCAGAAAATAACCCAGGATCTGTTCAAGGAGTATGTGAAGTGTGCGAAAGTATGAGTCTGATGTGGTCAAATCCCAGACCTATCCCAGACCTAACTTGCGTTATCCTCTAAAATATTGATCGAAACCAGGTTTAATCGACTATTTCAGTGCGGTACCACATTACTACGTGATCCAAACCAGAAAAAACCCAGGATCAGTTCAACAAGTATGTGAAGAATGCGAAAGTATGAGTCCGATGAGTGAGAATCCCAGGGCTAACATAGACCTAACATGCGTTATCCTCTAAAATATTGATCGAAACCAGGTTTAATCGACTGTTTCAGTGTGGTACCACATTACTATGTGATCCAAACCAGAAAATAACCCAGGATCTGTTCAAGGAGTATGTGAAGAATGCGAAAGTATGAGTCTGATGAGTGAGAATCCCAGACCTAACCTAGACCTAACATGCGTTATCCTCCAAAATATTGATCGAAACCTGGTTTAATCGACTGTTTCAGTGTGGTACCACATTACTATGTGATCCAAACCAGAAAATAACCCAGGATCAGTTCAACAAGTATGTGAAGAATGCGAAAGTATGAGTCTGATGAGTGAAATTCCCAGGGCAAACCTAGACCTAACATGCGTTATCCTCTAAAATATTGATCGAAACCAGGTTTAATCGACTGTTTCAGTGTGGTACCACATTACTATGTGATCCAAACCAGAAAATAACCCAGGATCTGTTTCTACGAGTATGTGAAGTGTGCGAAAGTATGAGTCTGATGAGGTCAAATCCCAGACCTATCCCAGACCTCACTTGCGTTATCCTCCAAAATATTGATCGAAACCTGGTTTAATCGACTGTTTCAGTGTGGTACCACATTACTATGTGATCCAAACCAGAAAATAACCCAGGATCTGTTCAAGGAGTATGTGAAGTGTGCGAAAGTATGAGTCTGATTAGGTCAAATCCCAGACCTATCCCAGACCTAACTTGCGTTATCCTCTAAAATATTGATCGAAACCAGGTTTAATTGACCGTCTCAGTGTGGTACCACATTACTACGTGATTCAAACCAGAAAAAACCCAGGATCAGTTCAACAAGTATGTGAAGAATGCGGATGTATGAGCCTGATGAGGGCAAATCCCAGACCTATCCCAGACCTGACTTGCGTTATCCTCTAAAATATTGATCGAAACCAGGTTAAATTGACCGTTTCAGTGTGGTACCACATTACTACGTGATCCAAACCAGAAAAAACCCAGGATCTGTTCAACGAGTATGTGAAGTGTGCGAAAGTATGAGTCTGATGAGGTCAAATCCCAGACCTATCCCAGACCTAACTTGCGTTATCCTCTAAAATATTGATCGAAACCAGGTTTAATTGACTGTTTCAGTGTGGTACCACATTACTACGTGATACAATCCAGAAACAGCCCAGGATCTAGCCATGAAGTATGAGAAATATGCGAATGTATGAGCCTGATGAGGGCAAATCCTAGACCTAACCCAAACCTAACATGCGTTATCCTCTAAAATATTTATCAAGACCAGGTTTAATTGATTGTTTCAGTGTGGTCCCACATTACTACGTGATCCAATCCAGAAAAAGCCCAGGATCTAGCCATCAAGTATGAGTAATATGCGAAAGAATGAGCCTGATGAGAGTAAATCCCAGACCTAACCTAGACCTAACATGAATTATTTTCTAAAATATTGATCGAAACCAGGTTTAATTGACTGTTTCAGTGTGGTCGCACATTACTACGTGATCCAAACCAGAAAAAACCCAGGATCCGTTCAACAAGTATGTGAAGAATGCGAAAGTATGAGTCTGATGAGTGAAAATCCCAGGCCTAACCTAGACCTAACATGCGCTATCCTCTAAAATATTTATCAAGACCAGGTTTAATTGATTGTTTCAGTGTGGTACCACATTACTACGTGATCCAAACCAGAAAAAACCCAGGATACGTTCAACAAGTATGTGAAGAATGCGAAAGTATGAGTCTGATGAGGTCAAATCCCAGACCTATCCCAGACCTAACATGCGTTATCCTCTAAAATATTGATCGAAACCTGGTTTAATCGACTGTTTCAGTGTGGTACCACATTACTATGTGATACAATCCAGAAACAGCCCAGGATCTAGCCTTGAAGTATGAGAAATATGCGAAAGTATGAGCCTGACGAGGGCAAATCCCAGACCTAACCTAGACCTAACATGCGTTATCCCCTAAAATATTGATCCAAACCAGGTTTAATGGACTGTTTCAGTGTGGTACCACACTACTACGTGATCCAAACCAGAAAAAACCCAGGATCTGTTCAACAATTATGTGAAAAACGCGAAAGTATGAGCCTGATGAGGGCAAATCCCAGACATATCCCAGACCTAACTTGCGTTGTCCTCTAAAATAGTGATGGAAACCAGGTTTCATTGACTGTTTCAGTGTGGTACTACATTACTACGTGATGCAATCCAGAAAAAGCCCAGGATCTAGCCATCAAGTATGAGAAATATGCGAAAGAATGAGCCTGATGAGAGCAAATCCCAGACCTAACCTAGACCTAACATGCGTTATCCTCTAAAATATTGAGCGAAACCAGGTTTAATGGACTCTTTCAGTGTGGTACCACACTACTTCGTGATCCAAACCAGACAAAACCCAGGATCTGTTCATCGAGAATGTGAAAAACGCGAAACTGTGAGCCTGATGAGGGCAAATCTTACACTTAACCGAGACCTAAGATGCGTTATCCTCTAAAATATTTATCCAGACCAGGTTTCATTGAATGTTTCAGTGTGGTACCACTTTAGTACGTGATCTAGTCCAGAAATAGCCAAGGATCTAGCCATGAAGTATAAGAAATATGCGACAGTAAGAGCCTGATCAGGGCAAATCCTAGACCTATCCCAGACCTAACTTGCGTTATCCTCTAAAATATTGATCGAAACCAGGTTTAATTGACTGTTTCAGCGTGGTACCACATTACTACGTGATACAATCCAGAAACAGCCCAGGATCCGTTCAACAAGTATGTGAAGAATGCGAAAGTATGAGTCTGATGAGTGAAAATCCCAGGCCTAACCTAGACCTAACATGCGTTATCCTCTAAAATATTGATCGAAACCTGGTTTAATCGACTGTTTCAGTGTGGTACCACATTACTACGTGATCCAAACCAGAAAAAACCCACGATCTGTTCAACGAGTATGTGAAGTGTGCGAAAGTATGAGTCTGAAGAGGTCAAATCCCAGACCAATCCCAGACTTAACTTGCGTTATCCTCTAAAATATTGATCGAAACCAGGTTTAATCGACTGTTTCAGTGGGGTACCACATTACTATGTGATCCAAACCAGAAAATAACCCAGGATCTAGCCATCAAGTATGAGAAATATGCGAAAGAATGAGCATGATGAGAGCAAATCCCAGACCGAACCTAGACCTAACATGAATTATTCTCTAAAATATTGATCGAAACCAGGTTTAATTGACTGTTTCAGCGTGGTACCACATTACTACGTGATACAATCCAGAAACAGCCCAGGATCCGTTCAACAAGTATGTGAAGAATGCGAAAGTATGAGTCTGATGAGTGAAATTCCCAGGGCAAACCTAGACCTAACATGCGTTATCCTCTAAAATATTGATCGAAACCAGGTTTAATCGACTGTTTCAGTGTGGTACCACATTACTATGTGATCCAAACCAGAAAATAACCCAGGATCTGTTTCTACGAGTATGTGAAGTGTGCGAAAGTATGAGTCTGATGAGGTCAAATCCCAGACCTATCCCAGACCTCACTTGCGTTATCCTCCAAAATATTGATCGAAACCTGGTTTAATCGACTGTTTCAGTGTGGTACCACATTACTATGTGATCCAAACCAGAAAATAACCCAGGATCTGTTCAAGGAGTATGTGAAGTGTGCGAAAGTATGAGTCTGATTAGGTCAAATCCCAGACCTATCCCAGACCTAACTTGCGTTATCCTCTAAAATATTGATCGAAACCAGGTTTAATTGACCGTCTCAGTGTGGTACCACATTACTACGTGATTCAAACCAGAAAAAACCCAGGATCAGTTCAACAAGTATGTGAAGAATGCGGATGTATGAGCCTGATGAGGGCAAATCCCAGACCTATCCCAGACCTGACTTGCGTTATCCTCTAAAATATTGATCGAAACCAGGTTAAATTGACCGTTTCAGTGTGGTACCACATTACTACGTGATCCAAACCAGAAAAAACCCAGGATCTGTTCAACGAGTATGTGAAGTGTGCGAAAGTATGAGTCTGATGAGGTCAAATCCCAGACCTATCCCAGACCTAACTTGCGTTATCCTCTAAAATATTGATCGAAACCAGGTTTAATTGACTGTTTCAGTGTGGTACCACATTACTACGTGATACAATCCAGAAACAGCCCAGGATCTAGCCATGAAGTATGAGAAATATGCGAATGTATGAGCCTGATGAGGGCAAATCCTAGACCTAACCCAAACCTAACATGCGTTATCCTCTAAAATATTTATCAAGACCAAGTTTAATTGATTGTTTCAGTGTGGTCCCACATTACTACGTGATCCAATCCAGAAAAAGCCCAGGATCTAGCCATCAAGTATGAGTAATATGCGAAAGAATGAGCCTGATGAGAGTAAATCCCAGACCTAACCTAGACCTAACATGAATTATTTTCTAAAATATTGATCGAAACCAGGTTTAATTGACTGTTTCAGTGTGGTCGCACATTACTACGTGATCCAAACCAGAAAAAACCCAGGATCCGTTCAACAAGTATGTGAAGAATGCGAAAGTATGAGTCTGATGAGTGAAAATCCCAGGCCTAACCTAGACCTAACATGCGCTATCCTCTAAAATATTTATCAAGACCAGGTTTAATTGATTGTTTCAGTGTGGTACCACATTACTACGTGATCCAAACCAGAAAAAACCCAGGATACGTTCAACAAGTATGTGAAGAATGCGAAAGTATGAGTCTGATGAGGTCAAATCCCAGACCTATCCCAGACCTAACATGCGTTATCCTCTAAAATATTGATCGAAACCTGGTTTAATCGACTGTTTCAGTGTGGTACCACATTACTATGTGATACAATCCAGAAACAGCCCAGGATCTAGCCTTGAAGTATGAGAAATATGCGAAAGTATGAGCCTGACGAGGGCAAATCCCAGACCTAACCTAGACCTAACATGCGTTATCCCCTAAAATATTGATCCAAACCAGGTTTAATGGACTGTTTCAGTGTGGTACCACACTACTACGTGATCCAAACCAGAAAAAACCCAGGATCTGTTCAACAATTATGTGAAAAACGCGAAAGTATGAGCCTGATGAGGGCAAATCCCAGACATATCCCAGACCTAACTTGCGTTGTCCTCTAAAATAGTGATGGAAACCAGGTTTCATTGACTGTTTCAGTGTGGTACTACATTACTACGTGATGCAATCCAGAAAAAGCCCAGGATCTAGCCATCAAGTATGAGAAATATGCGAAAGAATGAGCCTGATGAGAGCAAATCCCAGACCTAACCTAGACCTAACATGCGTTATCCTCTAAAATATTGAGCGAAACCAGGTTTAATGGACTCTTTCAGTGTGGTACCACACTACTTCGTGATCCAAACCAGACAAAACCCAGGATCTGTTCATCGAGAATGTGAAAAACGCGAAACTGTGAGCCTGATGAGGGCAAATCTTACACTTAACCGAGACCTAAGATGCGTTATCCTCTAAAATATTTATCCAGACCAGGTTTCATTGAATGTTTCAGTGTGGTACCACTTTAGTACGTGATCTAGTCCAGAAATAGCCCAGGATCTAGCCATGAAGTATAAGAAATATGCGACAGTAAGAGCCTGATCAGGGCAAATCCTAGACCTATCCCAGACCTAACTTGCGTTATCCTCTAAAATATTGATCGAAACCAGGTTTAATTGACTGTTTCAGCGTGGTACCACATTACTACGTGATACAATCCAGAAACAGCCCAGGATCCGTTCAACAAGTATGTGAAGAATGCGAAAGTATGAGTCTGATGAGTGAAAATCCCAGGCCTAACCTAGACCTAACATGCGTTATCCTCTAAAATATTGATCGAAACCTGGTTTAATCGACTGTTTCAGTGTGGTACCACATTACTACGTGATCCAAACCAGAAAAAACCCACGATCTGTTCAACGAGTATGTGAAGTGTGCGAAAGTATGAGTCTGAAGAGGTCAAATCCCAGACCAATCCCAGACTTAACTTGCGTTATCCTCTAAAATATTGATCGAAACCAGGTTTAATCGACTGTTTCAGTGGGGTACCACATTACTATGTGATCCAAACCAGAAAATAACCCAGGATCTAGCCATCAAGTATGAGAAATATGCGAAAGAATGAGCATGATGAGAGCAAATCCCAGACCGAACCTAGACCTAACATGAATTATTCTCTAAAATATTGATCGAAACCAGGTTTAATTGACTGTTTCAGTGTGGTCCCACATTACTACGTGATCCAAACCAGAAAAAACCCAGGATCCGTTCAACAAGTATGTGAAGAATGCGAAAGTATGAGTCTGTTGAGTGAAAATCCCAGACCTAACCTAGACCTAACATGAATCATTCTCTAAAATATTGATCGAGACCAGGTTTAATCGACTGTTTCAGTGTGGTACCACATTACTACGTGATCCAAAACAGAAAAAACCCAGGATCCGTTCAACAAGTATGTGAAGAATGCGAAAGTATGAGTCTGATGAGTGAAAATCCCAGACCTAACCTAGACCTAACATGCGTTATCCTCTAAAATATTTATCAAGACCAGGTTTAATTGAATGTTTCAGTGTGGTACCACATTACTACGTGATCCAAACCAGTAAAAACCCAGGATCCGTTCAACAAGTATGTGAAGAATGCGAAAGTATGTGTCTGATGAGTGAAAATCCCAGTCCTAACCCAGACCTAACATGCGTTATCCTCAAAAATATTGATCGAAACCAGGTTTAATCGACTCTTTCAGTGTGGCATCACACTACTACGTGATCCAAACCAGAAAAAACCCAGGATCTGTTCAACAAGTATGTGAAAAACGCGAAAGTCTGAGCATGATGAGGGCAAATCCCAGCCCTATCCCAGACCTAACTTGCGTTAATCTCTAAAATATTGATCGAAACCAGGTTTAATTGACTGTTTCAGTGTGGTACCACATTACTACGTGATCCAATCCAGAAATAGCCCAGGATCTAGCCATGAAGTATGAGAAATATGCGGAAGTATGAGCCTGATGAGGGCAAATCCTAGACCTAACCCAAACCTAACATGCGTTATCCTCTAAAATATTTATCAAGACCAGGTTTAATTGAATGTTTCAGTGTGGTACCACATTACTACGTGATACAATCCAGAAAAAGCCCAGGATCTAGCCATCAAGTTTGAGAAATATGCGATAGAATGAGCCTGATGAGGGCAAATCCCAGACCTAACCTAGACCTAACATGAATTATTCTCTAAAACATAGATCGAAACCAGGTTTAATTGACTGATTCAGTGTGGTCCCACATTACTTCGTGATCCAAACCAGAAAAAACCCAGGATCCGTTCAACAAGTATGTGAAGAATGCGAAAGTATGAGCCTGATGAGTGAAAATCCCAGGCCTAACCTAGACCTAACATGCGTTATCCTCTAAAATATTGATCGAAACCTGGTTTAATCGCCTGTTTCAGTGTGGTACCACATTACTATGTGATCCAAACCAGAAAATAACACAGGATCTGTACAAGGAGTATGTGAAGTGTGCGAAAGTATGAATCTGATGAGGTCAAATCCCAGACCTATCCCAGACCTAACTTGCGTTATCCTCTAAAATATTCATCGAAACCAGGTTTAATCGACTGTTTCAGTGTGGTACCACATTACTACGTGATCCAAACCAGAAGAAACCCAGGATCCGTTCAACAAGTATGTGAAGAATGCGAAAGTATGAGTCTGATGAGTGAAAATCCCAGACCTAACCTAGACCTAACATGCGTTATCCTCTAAAATATTGATCCAAACCAGGTTTAATGGACTGCTTCAGTGTGGTACCACACTACTACGTGATCCAAACCAGAAAAAACCCAGGATCTGTTCAACAAGTATGTGAAAAACGCGAAAGTATGAGCCTGATGAGGGCAAAACCCAGACATATCCCAGACCTTACTTGAGTTGTCCTCTAAGATATTGATGGAAACGAGGTTTAATTGACTGTTTCAGTGATCCACTTCATTACCACGTGATGCAATCCAGAAAAAAACCAGGATCTAGCCATCAAGTATGAGAAATATGCGAAAGAATGAGCCTGATGAGAGCAAATCCCAGACCTAACCTAGACCTAACATGAATTATTCTCTAAAATATTGATCGAAACCAGGTTTAATTGACTGTTTCAGTGTGGTCCCACATTACTTCGTGATCCAAACCAGAAAAAACCCAGGATCCGTTCAACAAGTATGTGAAGAATGCGAAAGTATGAGTCTGATGAGTGAAAATCGCAGGCCTAACCTAGACCTAACATGCGTTATCCTCAAAAATATTGATCGAAACCTGGTTTAATCGACTCTTTCAGTGTGGCATCACAGTACTACGTGATCCAAACCAGAAAAAACGTAGGATCTGTTCAACAAGTATGTGAAAAACGCGAAAGTGTGAGTCTGATGAGGTCAAATCCCAGACCTATCCCAGACTTAACTTGCGTTATCCTCTAAAATATTGATCGAAACCAGGCTTAATCGACTGTTTCTGCGTGGTACCACATTACTACGTGATCCAAACCAGAAAAAACCCAGGATCCGTTCAACATGTATGTGAAGAATGCGAAAGTATGAGTCTGATCAGTGAAAATCTCAGGCCTTACCTAGACCTAACTTGCGTTGTCCTCTAAAATATTGATGGAAACCTGGTTTCATTGACTGTTTCAGTGTGGTACTACATTACTACGTGATGCAATCTAGACAAAGCCCAGGATCTAGCCATCAAGCATGAGAAATATGCGTAACAATGAGCCTGATGGCAGTAAATCCCAGACCTATCCTAGACCTAACATGCGTTATCCTCTAAAGTATTGATCGAAACCAGGTTTAATTGGCCGTTTCAGCGAGGTACCACATTACTACGTGATACAATCCAGAAACAGCCCAGGATCTAGCCATGAAGTATGAGAAATATGCGAAAGTATGAGTCTGATGAGTGAAAATCCCAGGGTTAACCCAGACCTAACATGCGTCATCCTCTAAAATATTGATCAAAACCAGGTTTAATGGACTGTTTCAGTGTGGTACCACACTACAACGTGATCCAAACCTGAAAAAACCCAGGATCTGTTCAACAAGTATGTGAAAAACGCGAAAGTATGAGCCTGATGAGGGCAAATCCCAGACATATCCCAGACCTAACTTGCGTTGTCCTCTAAGATATTGATGGAAACCAGGTTTAATTGACTGTTTCAGTGTTGTACTTCATTACTACGTGATGCAATCCAGAAAAAGCCCAGGATCTAGCCATCAAGTATGAGAAATATGCGAAAGAATAAGCCTGATGAGAGTAAATCACAGACCTAACCTAGACCTAACATGAATTATTCTCTAAAATATTAATCGAAACCAGGTTTAATTGACTGTTTCAGTGTGGTCCCACATTACTACGTGATCCAAACCAGAAAAAACCCAGGATCCGTTCAACAAGTATGTGAAGAATGCGAAAGTATGAGTCTGATGAGTGAAAATCCCAGGCCTAACCTAGACCTGACATGCGTTATCCTCAAAAATATTGATCGAAACCTGGTTTAATCGACTGTTTCAGTGTGGTACCACATTACTATGTGATCCAAACCAGAAAATAACCCAGGATCTGTTCAACGAGTATGTGAAAAACGCGAAAGTATGAGCCTGATGAGGGCAAATCCCAGACATATCCCAGACCTAACTTGCGTTGTGCTCTAAGATATTGATGGAAACCAGGTTTAATTGACTGTTTCAGTGTTGTACTTCATTACTACGTGATGCAATCCAGAAAAAGCCCAGGATCTAGCCATCAAGTATGAGAAATATGCGAAAGAATGAGCCTGATGAGAGCAAATCCCAGACCTAACCTAGACCTAACATGCGTTATCCTCTAAAATATTGAGCGAAACCAGGTTTAATGGACTGTTTCAGTGTGGTACCACTTTACTACGTGATCCACTCCAGAACTAGCCCAGGATCTAGCCATGAAGTATGAGAAATATGCGAAAGTAAAAACCTGATGAGGGCAAATCCTAGACCTATCCCAGACTTAACTTGCGTTATCCTCTAAAATATTTATCAAGACCAGGTTTAATTGATTGTTTCAGTGTGGTACCACATTACTATGTGATCCAAACCAGAAAAAACCCAGGATCCGTTCAACAAGTATGTGAAGAATGCGAAAGTATGAGACTGATGAGTGAAAATCCCAGGCCTAACCTAGACCTAACATGCGTTATCCTCAAAAATATTGATCGAAACCTGGTTTAATCGACTCTTTCAGTGTGGTATCACAGTACTACGTGATCCAAACCAGAAAAAACGTAGGATCTGTTCAACAAGTATGTGAAAAACGCGAAAGTCTGAGCCTGATGAGGGCAAATCCCAGCCCTATCCCAGACCTAACTTGCGTTAACCTCTAAAATATTGATCGAAACCAGGTTCAATTGACTGTTTCAGTGTGGTACCACATTACTACGTGATCCAATCCAGTAATAGCCCAGGATCTAGCCATGAAGTATGAGAAATATGCGAAAGTATGAGCCTGACGGGGGCAAATCCTAGACCTAACCCAGACCTAACATGCGTTATCCTCTAAAATATTTATCAAGACCAGGTTTAATTGATTGTTTCAGTGTGGTCCCACATTACTACGTGATCCAAGCCAGAAAAAACCCAGGATCCGTTCAACAAGTTTGTGAAGAATGCGAAAGTATGAGTCTGGTGAGTGAAAATCCTAGACCTAACCCAAACCTAACATGCGTTATCCTCTAAAATATTTATCAAGACCAGGTTTAATTGAATGTTTCAGTGTGGTACCACATTACTACGTGATACAATCCAGAAAAAGCCCAGGATCTAGCCATCAAGTGTGAGAAATATGCGAAAGAATGAGCCTGATGAGGGCAAATCCCAGACCTAATCCAGACCTAACATGCGCTATCCTCTAAGATATTGTTCGCAACCAGGTTTAATGGACTGTTTCAGTGTGGTACCACACTACTACGTGATCCAAACCAGAAAGAACCCGGGATCTGTTCAACAAGTATGTGAAAAACGCGAAAGTATGAGTCTGATGAGGCCAAATCCCAGACCTATCCCAGACTTAACTTGCGTTATCCTCTAAAACATTGATCGAAACCAGGCTTAATCGACTGTTTCTGCGTGGTACCACATTACTACGTGATCCAAACCAGAAAAAACCCAGGATCCGTTCAACATGTATGTGAAGAATGCGAAAGTATGAGTCTGATCAGTGAAAATCTCAGGCCTTACCTAGACCTAACTTGCGTTGTCCTCTAAAATATTGATGGAAACCTTGTTTCATTGACTGTTTCAGTGTGGTACTACATTACTACGTGATGCAATCTAGACAAAGCCCAGGATCTAGCCATCAAGCATGAGAAATATGCGTAACAATGAGCCTGATGACAGCAAATCCCAGACCTATCCTAGACCTAACATGCGTTATCCTCTAAAGTATTGATCGAAACCAGGTTTAATTGGCCGTTTCAGCGAGGTACCACATTACTACGTGATACAATCCAGAAACAGCCCAGGATCTAGCCATGAAGGATGAGAAATATGCGAAAGTATGAGCCTCATGAGGGCAAATCCTAGACCTAACCCAGACCTAACATGCGTTATCCTCTAAAATATTTATCAAGACCAGGTTTAATTGATTGTTTCAGCGTGGTCCCACATTACTACGTGATCCAAACCAGAAAAAACCCAGGATCCGTTCAACAAGTATGTGAAGAATGCGAAAGTATGAGTCTGATGAGTGAAAATCCGAGACCTAACCCAGACCTAACATGCGTTATCCTCAAAAATATTGATCGAAACCAGGTTTAATCGACTGTTTCAGTGTGACATCGCACTACTACGTGACCCAAACTAGAAAAAACCAAGGATCTGTTCAACAAGTATGTGAAAAACGCGAAAGTCTGAGCCTGATGAGGGCAAATCCCGGACCTATCCCAGACCTAACTTGCGTTAACCTCTAAAATATTGATCGAAACCAGGTTTTATTGACTGTCTCAGTGTGGTACCACATTACTACGTGATCCAGTCCAGAAATAGCCCAGGATCTAGCCATGAAGTATGAAAAATATGCGAAAGTATGAGCCTGATATGGGCAAAACCTAGACTTAACCCAAACCTAACATGCGTTATCCTCTAAAATATTTATCAAGACCAGGTTTAATTGAATGTTTCAGTGTGGTACCACATTACTACGTGACACAATCCAGAAAAAGCCCAGGATCTAGCCATCACGTTTGAGAAATATGCGAAAGAATGAGCCTGATGAGGGCAAATCCTAGACCTAATCCAGACCTAGCATGTGTTATCCTCTAAGATATAGATAGCAACCAGATTTAATGGACTGTTTCAGTGTGGTACCCCACTACTACGTGATCCAAACCAGAAAAAACCCAGGATCTGTTCAACAAGTATGTGAAAAACGCGAAAGTATGAGTCTGATGAGGTCAAATCCCAGACGTATCCCAGACTTAAATTGCGTTATCCTCTAAAATATTGATCGAAACCAGGTTTAATCGACTGTTTCAGCGTGGTACCACATTACTACGTGATACAAACCAGAAAAAACCCAGGATCCGTTCAACAAGTATGTGAAGAATGCGAAAGTATGAGTCTGATGAGTGAAAATCCGAGACCTAACCCAGACCTAACATGCGTTATCCTCAAAAATATTGATCGAAACCAGGTTTAATCGACTGTTTCAGTGTGACATCGCACTACTACGTGACCCAAACTAGAAAAAACCAAGGATCTGTTCAACAAGTATGTGAAAAACGCGAAAGTCTGAGCCTGATGAGGGCAAATCCCGGACCTATCCCAGACCTAACTTGCGTTAACCTCTAAAATATTGATCGAAACCAGGTTTTATTGACTGTCTCAGTGTGGTACCACATTACTACGTGATCCAGTCCAGAAATAGCCCAGGATCTAGCCATGAAGTATGAAAAATATGCGAAAGTATGAGCCTGATATGGGCAAAACCAAGACTTAACCCAAACCTAACATGCGTTATCCTCTAAAATATTTATCAAGACCAGGTTTAATTGAATGTTTCAGTGTGGTACCACATTACTACGTGACACAATCCAGAAAAAGCCCAGGATCTAGCCATCAAGTTTGAGAAATATGCGAAAGAATGAGCCTGATGAGGGCAAATCCTAGACCTAATCCAGACCTAGCATGTGTTATCCTCTAAGATATTGATAGCAACCAGATTTAATGGACTGTTTCAGTGTGGTACCCCACTACTACGTGATCCAAACCAGAAAAAACCCAGGATCTGTTCAACAAGTATGTGAAAAACGCGAAAGTATGAGTCTGATGAGGTCAAATCCCAGACCTATCCCAGACTTAAATTGCGTTATCCTCTAAAATATTGATCGAAACCAGGTTTAATCGACTGTTTCAGCGTGGTACCACATTACTACGTGATACAATCCAGAAACAGTCCAGGATCTAGCCATGAAGTATGAGAAATATGCGAAAGAATGAGCCTGATGAGAGCAAATCCCAGACCTAACCTAGACCTAACATGAATTATTCTCTAAAATATTGATCGAAACCAGGTTTAATTGACTGTTTCAGTGTGGTCCCACATTACTACGTGATCCAAACCAGAAAATAACCCAGGATCTGTTCAAGGAGTATGTGAAGTGTGCGAAAGTATGAGTCTGATGAGGTCAAATCCCAGACCTATCCCAGACCTAACTTGCGTTATCCCCTAAAATATTCATCGAAACCAGGTTTAATGGACTGCTTCAGTGTGGTACCACACTACTACGTGATCCAAACCAGAAAAAACCCAGGATCTGTTCAACAAGTATGTGAAAAACGCGAAAGTATGAGCCTGATGAGGGCAAATCCCAGACATAACCCAGACCTAACTTGCGTTGTCCTCTAAGATATTCATGGAAACCAGGTTTAATTGACTGTTTCAGTGTGGTCCCACATTACTTCGTGATCCAAACCAGAAAAAACCCAGGATCCGTTCAACAAGTATGTGAAGAATGCGAAAGTATGAGTCTGATGAGTGAAAATCCCAGGCCTAACCTAGACCTAACATGCGTTATCCTCAAAAATATTGATCGAAACCTGGTTTAATCGACTGTTTCAGTGTGGTACCACATTACTATGTGATCCAAACCAGAAAATAACCCAGGATCTGTTCAAGGAGTATGTGAAGTGTGCGAAAGTATGAGTCTGATGAGTGAAAATCCCAGACCTAACCTAGACCTAACATGCGTTATCCTCTAAAATATTTATCAAGACCAGGTTTAATTGATTGTTTCAGTGTGGTCCCACATTACTACGAGATCCAAACCAGAAAAAACCCAGGATCTGTTCAACATGTATGAGAAATATGCGAAAGAATGAACCTGATGAGAGTAAATCCCAGACCTAACCTAGACCTAACATGCGTTATCCTCTAAAATATTTATCAAGACCAGGTTTAATTGATTGTTTCAGTGTGGTCCCACATTAGTACGTGATCCGAACCAGAAAAAACCCAGGATCTGTTCAACAAGTATGTGAAGAATGCGAAAGTATGAGTCTGATGAGGGCAAATCCCAGACCAATCCCAGACTTAACTTGCGTTATCCTCTAAAATATTGATCGAAACCAGGTTTAATTGACTGTTTCAGCGTGGTACCACATTACTACGTGATACAATCCAGAAACAGCCCAGGATCTAGCCATGAAGTATGAGAAATATGTGAAAGTATGAGCCTGATGAGGGCAAATCCAAGACCTAACCCAGACCTAACATGCGTTATCCTCTAAAATGTTTATCAAGACCAGGTTTAATTGATTGTTTCAGTGTGGTCCCACATTAGTACGTGATCCGAACCAGAAAAAACCCAGGATCTGTTCAACAAGTATGTGAAGAATGCGAAAGTATGAGTCTGATGAGGGCAAATCCCAGACCTATCCCAGACCTAACTTGCGTTATCCTCTAAAATATTGATCGAAACCAGGTTTAATTGACCGTTTCAGTGTGGTACCACATTACCACGTGATCCAAACCAGAAAAAACCCAGGATCCGTTCAACAAGTATGTGAAGAATGCGAAAGTATGAGTCTGATCAGTGAAAATCCCAGGCCTAACCCAGACCTAACATGCGTCATCCTCTAAAATATTGATCAAAACCAGGTTTAATCGACTGTTTCAGTGTGGTCCCACATTACTACGTGATCCAAACCAGAAAAAACCCAGGATCAGTTGAACAAGTATGTGAAGAATGTGAAAGTATGAGTCTGATGAGTGAAAATCCCAGGGCTAACCTAGACCTAACATGCGTCATCCTCTAAAATATTGATCAAAACCAGGTTTAATGGACTGTTTCAGTGTGGTACCACACTACAACGTGACCCAAACCTGAAAAAACCCAGGATCTGTTCAACAAGTATGTGAAAAACGCGAAAGTATGAGCCTGATGAGGGCAAATCCCAGACATATCCCAGACCTAACTTGCGTTGTCCTCTAAGATATTGATGGAAACCAGGTTTAATTGACGGTTTCAGTGTTGTACTTCATTACTACGTGATGCAATCCAGAAAAAGCCCAGGATCTAGCCATCAAGTATGAGAAATATGCGAAAGAATAAGCCTGATGAGAGTAAATCACAGACCTAACCTAGACCTAACATGAATTATTCTCTAAAATATTAATCGAAACCAGGTTTAATTGACCGTTTCAGTGTGGTCCCACATTACTACGTGATCCAAACCAGAAAAAACCCAGGATCCGTTCAACAAGTATGTGAAGAATGCGAAAGTATGTGTCTGATGAGTGAAAATCCCAGGCCTAACCTAGACCTGACATGCGTTATCCTCAAAAATATTGATCGAAACCTGGTTTAATCGACTGTTTCAGTGTGGTACCACATTACTATGTGATCCAAACCAGAAAATAACCCAGGATCTGTTCAACGAGTATGTGAAAAACGCGAAAGTATGAGCCTGATGAGGGCAAATCCCAGACATATCCCAGACCTAACTTGCGTTGTGCTCTAAGATATTGATGGAAACCAGGTTTAATTGACTGTTTCAGTGTTGTACTTCATTACTACGTGATGCAATCCAGAAAAAGCCCAGGATCTAGCCATCAAGTATGAGAAATATGCGAAAGAATGAGCCTGATGAGAGCAAATCCCAGACCTAACCTAGACCTAACATGCGTTATCCTCTAAAATATTGAGCGAAACCAGGTTTAATGGACTGTTTCAGTGTGGTACCACTTTACTACGTGATCCACTCCAGAACTAGCCCAGGAACTAGCCATGAAGTATGAGAAATATGCGAAAGTAAAAACCTGATGAGGGCAAATCCTAGACCTATCCCAGACTTAACTTGCGTTATCCTCTAAAATATTTATCAAGACCAGGTTTAATTGATTGTTTCAGTGTGATACCACATTACTACGTGATCCACACCAGAAAAAACCCAAGATCCGTTCAACAAGTATGTGAAGAATGCGAAAGTATGAGTCTGATGAGGTCAAATCCCAGACCAATCCCAGACTTAACTTGCGTTATCCTCTAAAATATTAATCGAAACCAGGTTTAATCGACTGTTTCAGTGTGGTACCACATTACTATGTGATCCAAACCAGAAAAAACCCAGGATCTGTTCAACGAGTATGTGAAGTGTGCGAAAGTATGAGTCTGATGAGGGCAAATCCCAGACCTATCCCAGACCTAACATGCGTTATCCTCGAAAATATTTATCAAGACCAGGTTTAATTGATTGTTTCAGTGTGGACCCACATTACTACGTGATCCCAACCAGAAAAAACCCAGGATCCGTTCAACAAGTATGTCAAGAATGCGAAAGTATGAGTCTGATGAGCGAAAATCCCAGACCTAACCTAGACCTAACATGCGTTATCCTCTAAAATATTGATCGAAACCAGGTTTAATTGACCGTTTCAGTGTGGTACCACATTACTACGTGATCCAAACCAGAAAAAACCCAGGATCCGTTCAACAAGTATGTGAAGGATGCGAAAGTATGAGTCTGATCAGTGAGAATCTCAGGCCTTACCTAGACCTAACTTGCGTTGTCCTCTAAAATATTGATGGAAACCAGGTTTAATTGACTGTTTCAGTGTTGTACTTCATTACTACGTGATACAATCCAGAAAAAGCAAAGGATCTAGCCATCAAGTATGAGAAATATGCGTAAGAATGAGCCTGATGAGAGCAAATCCCAGACCTAACCTAGACCTAACATGCGTCATCCTCTAAAATATTGATCAAAACCAGGTTTAATGGACTGTTTCAGTGTGGTACCACACTACAACGTGATCCAAACCTGAAAAAACCCAGGATCTGTTCAACAAGTATGTGAAAAACGCGAACGTATGAGCCTGATGAGGGCAAATCCCAGACATATCCCAGACCTAACTTGCGTTGTCCTCTAAGATATTGATGGAAACCAGGTTTAATTGACTGTTTCAGTGTTGTACTTCATTACTACGTGATGCAATCCAGAAAAAGCCCAGGATCTAGCCATCAAGTATGAGAAATATGCGAAAGAATAAGCCTGATGAGAGTAAATCACAGACCTAACCTAGACCTAACATGAATTATTCTCTAAAATATTAATCGAAACCAGGTTTAATTGACTGTTTCAGTGTGGTCCCACATTACTACGTGATCCAAACCAGAGAAAACCCAGGATCCGTTCAACAAGTATGTGAAGAATGCGAAAGTATGAGTCTGATGAGTGAAAATCCCAGGCCTAACCTAGACCTAACATGCGTTATCCTCAAAAATATTGATCGAAACCTGGTTTAATCGACTGTTTCAGTGTGGTACCACATTACTATGTGATCCAAACCAGAAAATAACCCAGGATCTGTTCAACGAGTATGTGAAAAACGCGAAAGTATGAGCCTGATGAGGGCAAATCCCAGACATATCCCAGACCTAACTTGCGTTGTGCTCTAAGATATTGATGGAAACCAGGTTTAATTGACTGTTTCAGTGTTGTACTTCATTACTACGTGATGCAATCCAGAAAAAGCCCGGGATCTAGCCATCAAGTATGAGAAATATGCGAAAGAATGAGCCTGATGAGAGCAAATCCCAGACCTAACCTAGACCTAACATGAATTATTCTCTAAAATATTGATCGAGACCAGGTTTAATCGACTGTTTCAGTGTGGTACCACATTACTATGTGATCCAAACCAGAAAATAACCCAGGATCTGTTCAAGGAGTATGTGAAGTGTGCGAAAGTATGAGTCTGATGAGTGAAAATCCCAGACCTAACCTAGACCTAACATGCGTTATCCTCTAAAATATTTATCAAGACCAGGTTTAATTGATTGTTTCAGTGTGGTCCCACATTACTACGAGATCCAAACCAGAAAAAACCCAGGATCTGTTCAACATGTATGAGAAATATGCGAAAGAATGAACCTGATGAGAGTAAATCCCAGACCTAACCTAGACCTAACATGCGTTATCCTCTAAAATATTTATCAAGACCAGGTTTAATTGATTGTTTCAGTGTGGACCCACATTACTACGTGATCCAAACCAGAAAAACCCAGGTTCAGTTCAACAAGTATGTGAAGAATGCGAAAGTATGAGTCTGATGAGTGAAAATCCCAGTGCTAACCTAGACCTAACATGCGTTATCCACTAAAATATTGATCGAAGCCAGGTTTAATGGACTGCTTCAGTGTGGCATCACACTACTACGTGACCCAAACCAGAAAAAACCCATGATCTGTTCAGCAAGTATGTGAAAAACGCGAAACTGTGAGCCTGATGTGGGCAAATCATAGACCTAACCCAGACCTAAGATGCGTTGTCCTCTAAAATATTGATGGAAACCAGGTTTCATTGACTGTTTCAGTGTGGTACCACTTTACTACGTGATCCAATCCAGAAATAGCCCAGGATCTAGCCATGAAGTATGAGAAATATGCGAAAGTAAGAGCCTGATGAGGGCAAATCCTAGACCTATCCCAGACGTAACTTGCGTTATCCTCTAAAATATTGATCGAAACCAGGTTTAATTGACTGTTTCAGCGTGGTACCACATTACTACGTGATACAATCCAGAAACAGCCCAGGATCTAGCCATGAAGTATGAGAAATATGTGAAAGTATGAGCCTGATGAGGGCAAATCCAAGACCTAACCCAGACCTAACATGCGTTATCCTCTAAAATGTTTATCAAGACCAGGTTTAATTGATTGTTTCAGTGTGGTCCCACATTAGTACGTGATCCGAACCAGAAAAAACCCAGGATCTGTTCAACAAGTATGTGAAGAATGCGAAAGTATGAGTCTGATGAGGGCAAATCCCAGACCTATCCCAGACCTAACTTGCGTTATCCTCTAAAATATTGATCGAAACCAGGTTTAATTGACCGTTTCAGTGTGGTACCACATTACCACGTGATCCAAACCAGAAAAAACCCAGGATCCGTTCAACAAGTATGTGAAGAATGCGAAAGTATGAGTCTGATCAGTGAAAATCCCAGGCCTAACCCAGACCTAACATGCGTCATCCTCTAAAATATTGATCAAAACCAGGTTTAATCGACTGTTTCAGTGTGGTCCCACATTACTACGTGATCCAAACCAGAAAAAACCCAGGATCAGTTGAACAAGTATGTGAAGAATGTGAAAGTATGAGTCTGATGAGTGAAAATCCCAGGGCTAACCTAGACCTAACATGCGTCATCCTCTAAAATATTGATCAAAACCAGGTTTAATGGACTGTTTCAGTGTGGTACCACTTTACTACGTGATCCACTCCAGAACTAGCCCAGGAACTAGCCATGAAGTATGAGAAATATGCGAAAGTAAAAACCTGATGAGGGCAAATCCTAGACCTATCCCAGACTTAACTTGCGTTATCCTCTAAAATATTTATCAAGACCAGGTTTAATTGATTGTTTCAGTGTGATACCACATTACTACGTGATCCACACCAGAAAAAACCCAAGATCCGTTCAACAAGTATGTGAAGAATGCGAAAGTATGAGTCTGATGAGGTCAAATCCCAGACCAATCCCAGACTTAACTTGCGTTATCCTCTAAAATATTAATCGAAACCAGGTTTAATCGACTGTTTCAGTGTGGTACCACATTACTATGTGATCCAAACCAGAAAAAACCCAGGATCTGTTCAACGAGTATGTGAAGTGTGCGAAAGTATGAGTCTGATGAGGGCAAATCCCAGACCTATCCCAGACCTAACATGCGTTATCCTCGAAAATATTTATCAAGACCAGGTTTAATTGATTGTTTCAGTGTGGACCCACATTACTACGTGATCCCAACCAGAAAAAACCCAGGATCCGTTCAACAAGTATGTCAAGAATGCGAAAGTATGAGTCTGATGAGCGAAAATCCCAGACCTAACCTAGACCTAACATGCGTTATCCTCTAAAATATTGATCGAAACCAGGTTTAATTGACCGTTTCAGTGTGGTACCACATTACTACGTGATCCAAACCAGAAAAAACCCAGGATCCGTTCAACAAGTATGTGAAGGATGCGAAAGTATGAGTCTGATCAGTGAGAATCTCAGGCCTTACCTAGACCTAACTTGCGTTGTCCTCTAAAATATTGATGGAAACCAGGTTTAATTGACTGTTTCAGTGTTGTACTTCATTACTACGTGATACAATCCAGAAAAAGCAAAGGATCTAGCCATCAAGTATGAGAAATATGCGTAAGAATGAGCCTGATGAGAGCAAATCCCAGACCTAACCTAGACCTAACATGCGTCATCCTCTAAAATATTGATCAAAACCAGGTTTAATGGACTGTTTCAGTGTGGTACCACACTACAACGTGATCCAAACCTGAAAAAACCCAGGATCTGTTCAACAAGTATGTGAAAAACGCGAACGTATGAGCCTGATGAGGGCAAATCCCAGACATATCCCAGACCTAACTTGCGTTGTCCTCTAAGATATTGATGGAAACCAGGTTTAATTGACTGTTTCAGTGTTGTACTTCATTACTACGTGATGCAATCCAGAAAAAGCCCAGGATCTAGCCATCAAGTATGAGAAATATGCGAAAGAATAAGCCTGATGAGAGTAAATCACAGACCTAACCTAGACCTAACATGAATTATTCTCTAAAATATTAATCGAAACCAGGTTTAATTGACTGTTTCAGTGTGGTCCCACATTACTACGTGATCCAAACCAGAGAAAACCCAGGATCCGTTCAACAAGTATGTGAAGAATGCGAAAGTATGAGTCTGATGAGTGAAAATCCCAGGCCTAACCTAGACCTAACATGCGTTATCCTCAAAAATATTGATCGAAACCTGGTTTAATCGACTGTTTCAGTGTGGTACCACATTACTATGTGATCCAAACCAGAAAATAACCCAGGATCTGTTCAACGAGTATGTGAAAAACGCGAAAGTATGAGCCTGATGAGGGCAAATCCCAGACATATCCCAGACCTAACTTGCGTTGTGCTCTAAGATATTGATGGAAACCAGGTTTAATTGACTGTTTCAGTGTTGTACTTCATTACTACGTGATGCAATCCAGAAAAAGCCCGGGATCTAGCCATCAAGTATGAGAAATATGCGAAAGAATGAGCCTGATGAGAGCAAATCCCAGACCTAACCTAGACCTAACATGAATTATTCTCTAAAATATTGATCGAGACCAGGTTTAATCGACTGTTTCAGTGTGGTACCACATTACTACGTGATCCAAACCAGAAAAAACCGAGGATCAGTTCAACAAGTATGTGAAGAATGCGAAAGTATGAGTCTGATGAGTGAAAATCCCAGGGTTATCCTAGACCTAACATGCGTTATCCTCTAAAATACTGATCGAAACCAGGTTTAATCGACTGTTTCAGTGTGGTACCACATTACTACGTGATCCAAACCAGAAAAAACCCAGGATCCGTTCAACAAGTATGTGAAGAATGCGAAAATCCCCGACCTAACCTAGACCTAACATGCGTTATCCTCTAAAATATTGATCCAAACCAGGTTTAAAGGAATGTTTCAGGGTGGTACCACACTACTACGTGATCCAAACCAGAAAAAACCCAGGATCTGTTCAACAAGTATGTGAAAAACGCGAAAGTATGAGCCTGATGAGGGCAAGTCCCAGGCCTTACCTAGACCTAACTTGCGTTGTCCTCTAAAATAGTGATGGAAACCAGGTTTCATTGACTGTTTCAGTGTGGCACTACATTACTACGTGATGCAATCCAGAAAAAGCCCAGGATCTAGCCATCAAGTATGAGAAATATGCGAAAGAATGAGCCTGATGAGAGCAAATCCCAGACCTAACCTAGACCTAACATGAATTATTCTCTAAAATAATTATCCAGACCAGGTTTCATTGAATGTTACAGTGTGGTACCACTTTACTACGTGATCCAATCCAGAAATAGCCCATCATCTGGCCATGAAGTATGAGAAATATGCGAAAGTAAGAGCCTGATGAGGGCAAATCCTAGACCTATCCCAGACCTAACTTGCGTTATCCTCTAAAATATTGATCGAAACCAGGTTTAATTGACTGTTTCAGCGTGGTACCACATTACTACGTGAACCAAACCTGAGAAAACCCAGGATCCGTTCAACAAGTTTGTTAAAACTGCGACAGTATGACCCTGATGAGGGCAAATCCCAGGCCTAACCTAGACCTAACATGCGTTGTCCTCTAGAATATTGATGGAAACCAGGTTTAATTGACTGTTTCAGTGTTGTACTACATTACTACGTGATGCAATCCAGAAAAAGCCCAGGATTTAGCCATCAAGTATGAGAAATATGCGAAAGAATGAGCCTGATGGGAGCATATCCCTGACCTAACCTAGACCTAACATGAATTATTCTCTAAAATATTGATCAAAACCAGGTTTATTTGACTGTTTCAGTGTGGTACCACATTACTACGTGATCCAATCCAGAAATAGCCCAGGATCTAGCCATGAAGTATGAGAAATATGCGAAAGTATGAGCCTGATGAGGGCAAATCCTAGACCTAACCCAGACCTAACATGCGTTATTCTCTAAAATATTCCTCAAGACCAGGTTTAATTGAATGTCTCAGTGTGGTACCACATTACTACGTTATCAAAACCAGAAAAAACCCAGGATCCGTTCAACAAGTATGTGAAAAACGCTAAACTGTGAGCCTGATGAGGGCAAATCTTAGACCTAACCCAGACCTAAGATGCGATATCCTCTAAAATATTTATCCAGACCAGGTTTCATTGAATGTTTCAGTGTGGTCCCACATTACTACGTGATCCAAACCAGAAGAAACCCAGTATCTGTTCAACATGTATGAGAAATATGCGAAAGAATGAGCCTGATGAGAGCAAATCCCAGACCTAACCTAGACCTAACATGAATTATTCTCTAAAATATTGATCGAAACCAGGTTTAGTCGACTGTTTCAGTGTGGTCCCACATTACTACGTGATCCAAACCAGAAAAAACCCAGGATCCGTTCAACAAGTATGTGAAGAATGCGAAAGTATGGGTCTGATGAGTGAAAATCCCAGGGCAAACCTAGACCTAACATGCGTTATCCTCTAAAATATTGATCCAAACCAGGTTTAATGGACTGTTTCAGTGTGGTACCACTTTACTACGTGATCCAAAGCAGAAAAAACCCTCGATCAGGTCAACATGTATGTTAAAACTGCGGAAGTATGACCCTGATGAGGGCAAATCCCAGGCCTAACCTAGACCTAACATGCGTTGTCCTCTAAAATATAGATGGAAACCAGGTTTAATTGACTGTTTCAGTGTTGTACTTCATTACTACGTGATGCAATCCAGAAACAGCCCAGGATCTAGCCATCAAGTATGAGAAATATGCGAAAGAATGAGCCTGATGAGAGCAAATCCCAAACCTAACCTAGACCTAACACGAATTATTCTCTAAAATATTGATCGAAACCAGGTTTAATTGACTGTTTCAGTGTTGTACTTCATTACTACGTGATCCAAACCCGAAAAAACCCAGGATCTGTTCAACATGTATGAGAAATATGCGAAAGAATGAGCCTGATGAGAGCAAATCCTAGACCTAACCTAGAGCTAACATGCGTTATCCTCTAAAATATTGAGCCAAACCAGGTTTAATTGACTGTTTCAGCGTGGTCCCACATTACTACGTGATCCAAACCAGAAAAAACCCAGGATCCGTTCAACAAGTATGTTAAAACTGCGACAGTATGACCCTGATGAGGGCAAATCCCAGGCCTAACCTAGACCTAACATGCGTTGTCCTCTAGAATATTGATGGAAACCAGGTTTAATTGACTGTTTCAGTGTTGCACTTCATTACTACGTGATGCAATCCAGAAAAAGCCCAGGATCTAGCCATCAAGTATGAGAAATATGCGAAAGAATGAACCTGATGAGAGCAAATCCCAGACCTAACCTAGACCTAACATGAATTATTCTCTAAAATATTGATCGAAACCAGGTTTAATTGACTGTTTCAGTGTTGTACTACATTACTACGTGATGCAATCCAGAAAAAGCCCAGGATCTAGCCATCAAGTATGAGAAATATGCGAAAGAATGAACCTGATGAGAGCAAATCCCAGACCTAACCTAGACCTAACATGAATTATTCTCTAAAATATTGATCAAAACCAGGTTTAATTGACTGTTTCAGTGTTGTACTACATTACTACGTGATGCAATCCAGAAAAAGCCCAGGATTTAGCCATCAAGTATGAGAAATATGCGAAAGAATGAGCCTGATGGGAGCATATCCCTGACCTAACCTAGACCTAACATGAATTATTCTCTAAAATATTGATCAAAACCAGGTTTATTTGACTGTTTCAGTGTGGTACCACATTACTACGTGATCCAATCCAGAAATAGCCCAGGATCTAGCCATGCAGTATGAGAAATATGCGAAAGTATGAGCCTGATGAGGGCAAATCCTAGACCTAACCCAGACCTAACATGCGTTATTCTCTAAAATATTCCTCAAGACCAGGTTTAATTGAATGTTTCAGTGTGGTACCACATTACTACGTTATCAAAACCAGAAAAAACCCAGGATCCGTTCAACAAGTATGTGAAAAACGCTAAACTGTGAGCCTGATGAGGGCAAATCTTAGACCTAACCCAGACCTAAGATGCGTTATCCTCTAAAATATTTATCCAGACCAGGTTTCATTGAATGTTTCAGTGTGGTCCCACATTACTACGTGATCCAAACCAGAAGAAACCCAGTATCTGTTCAACATGTATGAGAAATATGCGAAAGAATGAGCCTGATGAGAGCAAATCCCAGACCTAGCCTAGACCTAACATGAATTATTCTCTAAAATATTGATCGAAACCAGGTTTAGTCGACTGTTTCAGTGTGGTCCCACATTACTACGTGATCCAAACCAGAAAAAACCCGGGATCCGTTCAACAAGTATGTGAAGAATGCGAAAGTATGGGTCTGATGAGTGAAAATCCCAGGGCAAACCTAGACCTAACATGCGTTATCCTCTAAAATATTGATCCAAACCAGGTTTAATGGACTGTTTCAGTGTGGTACCACTTTACTACGTGATCCAAAGCAGAAAAAACCCTCGATCAGGTCAACATGTATGTTAAAACTGCGGAAGTATGACCCTGATGAGGGCAAATCCCAGGCCTAACCTAGACCTAACATGCGTTGTCCTCTAAAATATAGATGGAAACCAGGTTTAATTGACTGTTTCAGTGTTGTACTTCATTACTACGTGATGCAATCCAGAAAAAGCCCAGGATCTAGCCATCAAGTATGAGAAATATGCGAAAGAATGAGCCTGATGAGAGCAAATCCCAAACCTAACCTAGACCTAACACGAATTATTCTCTAAAATATTGATCGAAACCAGGTTTAATTGACTGTTTCAGTGTTGTACTTCATTACTACGTGATCCAAACCCGAAAAAACCCAGGATCTGTTCAACATGTATGAGAAATATGCGTAAGAATGAGCCTGATGAGAGAAAATCCCAGACCTATCCTAGACCTAACATGAATTATTCTCTAAAATATTGATCGAAAACAGGTATACTTGACTGTTTCAGTGTGGTCCCACATTACTACGTGATCCAAACCAGAAGAAACCCAGGATCCGTACAACAAGTATGTGAAGAATGCGATAGTATGAGTCTGATGAGTGAAAATCCCAGACCTAACCTAGACCAAACATGCGTTATCCTCTAAAATATTGATCCAAACCAGGTTTAATGGACTGTTTCAGCGTGGTACCACACTACTACGTGATCCAAACCAGAAAAAACCCAGGATCTGTTCAACAAGTGTGTGAAAAACGCGAAAGTATGAGCCTGATGAGGGCAAATCCCAGACATATCCCAGACCTAACTTGCGTTGTCCTCTAAGATATTGATGGAAACCAGGTTTAATTGACTGTTTCGGTGTTGTACTTCATTACTACGTGATGCAATCCAGAAAAAGCCCAGGATCTAGCCATCAAGTATGAGAAATATGCGAAAGAATGAGCCTGATGAGAGCAAATCCTAAACCTAACCTAGAGCTAACATGCGTTATCCTCTAAAATATTGAGCCAAACCAGGTTTAATTGACTGTTTCAGCGTGGTCCCACATTACTACGTGATCCAAACCAGAAAAAACCCAGGATCCGTTCAACAAGTATGTGAAGAATGCGAAAGTATGAGTCTGATGAGGTCAAATCCCAGACCTATCCCAGACTTAACTTGCGTTATCCTCTAAAATATTGATCGAAACCAGGTTTAATCGACTGTTTCAGCGTGGTACCACATTACTACGTGATACAATCCAGAAAAAGCCCAGGATCTAGCCATCAAGTATGAGAAATATACGAAAGAATGAGCCTGATGAGAGCAAATCCCAGACCTAGCCTAGACCTAACATGAATTATTCTCTAAAATATTGATCAAAACCAGGTTTAATTGACTGTTTCAGTGTGGTACCACATTACTACGTGATCCAATCCAGAAATAGCCCAGGATCTAGCCATGAAGTATGAGAAATATGCGAAAGTATGAGCCTGATGAGGGCAAATCCTAGACCTAACCCAGACCTAACATGCGTTATTCTGTAAAATTTTTATCAAGACCAGGTTTAATTGAATGTTTCATTGTGGTACCTCATTACTACGTGATCAAAACCAGAAAAAACCCAGGATCCGTTCAACAAGTATGTGAAGAATGCGAAAGTATGAGTCTGTTCAGTGAAAATCTCAGGCCATTCCTAGACCTAACTTGCGTTGTCCTCTAAAATATTGATGGAAACCAGGTTTCATTGACTGTTTCAGTGTGATACTACATTACTACGTGATGCAATCCAGAAAACGCCCACGATCTAGCCATCAAGTATGAGAAATATGCGAAAGAATGAGCCTGATGAGAGCAAATCCCAGACCTAACCTAGAGCTAACATGCGTTATCCTCTAAAATATTGAGCGAAACCAGGTTTAATGGACTGTTTCAATGTGGTACCACACTACTTCGTGAACCAACCCAGAAAAATCCCAGGATCTGTTCAACATGTATGAGAAATATGCGAAAGAATGAGCCTGATGAGAGCTTAGCCCAGACCTATCCTAGACCTAACATGAATTATTCTCTAAAATATTGATCGAAAACAGGTTTAATTGACTGTTTCAGTGTTGTACTTCATTACTACGTGATGCAATCCAGAAAAAGCCCAGGAGCTAGCCATCAAGTATGAGAAATATGCGGAAGAATGAGCCTGATGAGAGCAAATCCCAGGCCTAACCTAGACCTAACATGAATTATTCTCTAAAATATTGATCGAAACCAGGTTTACTTGACTGCTTCAGTGTGGTCCCACATTACTACGTGATCCAAACCAGAAAAAACCCAGGATCTGTTCAACAAGTATGTGAAAAATGCGAAAGTATGAGCCTGATGAGGGCAAATCCCAGACATATCCCAGACCTAACTTGCGTTGTCCTCTAAGATATTGATGGAAACCAGGTTTAATTGACAGTTTCAGTGTTGTACTTCGTTACTACGTGATCCAAACCAGAAAAAACCCAGGATCCGTTCAACAAGTATGTGAAGAATGCGAAAGTATGAGTCTGATGAGGGAAAATCCCAGGCCTAACCTAGACCTAACATGCGTTATCCTCTAAAATATTGATCGAAACCAGGTTTAATCGACTGTTTCAGCGTGGTACCACGTTACTACGTGATACAATCCAGAAACAGCCCAGGATCTAGCCATGAAGTATGAGAAATATGCGAAAGTATGAGCCTGATGAGGGCAAATCCTAGACCTAACCCAAACCTAACATGCGTTATCCTCTAAAATATTTATCAAGACCAGGTTTAATTGACTGTTTCAGTGTTGTACTACATTACTACGTGATGCAATCCAGAAAAAGCCCAGGATTTAGCCATCAAGTATGAGAAATATGCGAAAGAATGAGCCTGATGGGAGCATATCCCTGACCTAACCTAGACCTAACATGAATTATTCTCTAAAATATTGATCAAAACCAGGTTTATTTGACTGTTTCAGTGTGGTACCACATTACTACGTGATCCAATCCAGAAATAGCCCAGGATCTAGCCATGAAGTATGAGAAATATGCGAAAGTATGAGCCTGATGAGGGCAAATCCTAGACCTAACCCAGACCTAACATGCGTTATTCTCTAAAATATTCCTCAAGACCAGGTTTAATTGAATGTTTCAGTGTGGTACCACATTACTACGTTATCAAAACCAGAAAAAACCCAGGATCCGTTCAACAAGTATGTGAAAAACGCTAAACTGTGAGCCTGATGAGGGCAAATCTTAGACCTAACCCAGACCTAAGATGCGTTATCCTCTAAAATATTTATCCAGACCAGGTTTCATTGAATGTTTCAGTGTGGTCCCACATTACTACGTGATCCAAACCAGAAGAAACCCAGTATCTGTTCAACATGTATGAGAAATATGCGAAAGAATGAGCCTGATGAGAGCAAATCCCAGACCTAACCTAGACCTAACACGAATTATTCTCTAAAATATTGATCGAAACCAGGTTTAGTCGACTGTTTCAGTGTGGTCCCACATTACTACGTGATCCAAACCAGAAAAAACCCGGGATCCGTTCAACAAGTATGTGAAGAATGCGAAAGTATGGGTCTGATGAGTGAAAATCCCAGGGCAAACCTAGACCTAACATGCGTTATCCTCTAAAATATTGATCCAAACCAGGTTTAATGGACTGTTTCAGTGTGGTACCACTTTACTACGTGATCCAAAGCAGAAAAAACCCTCGATCAGGTCAACATGTATGTTAAAACTGCGGAAGTATGACCCTGATGAGGGCAAATCCCAGGCCTAACCTAGACCTAACATGCGTTGTCCTCTAAAATATAGATGGAAACCAGGTTTAATTGACTGTTTCAGTGTTGTACTTCATTACTACGTGATGCAATCCAGAAAAAGCCCAGGATCTAGCCATCAAGTATGAGAAATATGCGAAAGAATGAGCCTGATGAGAGCAAATCCCAAACCTAACCTAGACCTAACACGAATTATTCTCTAAAATATTGATCGAAACCAGGTTTAATTGACTGTTTCAGTGTTGTACTTCATTACTACGTGATCCAAACCCGAAAAAACCCAGGATCTGTTCAACATGTATGAGAAATATGCGTAAGAATGAGCCTGATGAGAGAAAATCCCAGACCTATCCTAGACCTAACATGAATTATTCTCTAAAATATTGATCGAAAACAGGTATACTTGACTGTTTCAGTGTGGTCCCACATTACTACGTGATCCAAACCAGAAGAAACCCAGGATCCGTACAACAAGTATGTGAAGAATGCGATAGTATGAGCCTGATGAGGGCAAATCCCAGACATATCCCAGACCTAACTTGCGTTGTCCTCTAAGATATTGATGGAAACCAGGTTTAATTGACTGTTTCGGTGTTGTACTTCATTACTACGTGATGCAATCCAGAAAAAGCCCAGGATCTAGCCATCAAGTATGAGAAATATGCGAAAGAATGAGCCTGATGAGAGCAAATCCTAAACCTAACCTAGAGCTAACATGCGTTATTCTCTAAAATATTGAGCCAAACCAGGTTTAATTGACTGTTTCAGCGTGGTCCCACATTACTACGTGATCCAAACCAGAAAAAACCCAGGATCCGTTCAACAAGTATGTGAAGAATGCGAAAGTATGAGTCTGATGAGGTCAAATCCCAGACCTATCCCAGACTTAACTTGCGTTATCCTCTAAAATATTGATCGAAACCAGGTTTAATCGACTGTTTCAGCGTGGTACCACATTACTACGTGATACAATCCAGAAAAAGCCCAGGATCTAGCCATCAAGTATGAGAAATATACGAAAGAATGAGCCTGATGAGAGCAAATCCCAGACCTAGCCTAGACCTAACATGAATTATTCTCTAAAATATTGATCAAAACCAGGTTTAATTGACTGTTTCAGTGTGGTACCACATTACTACGTGATCCAATCCAGAAATAGCCCAGGATCTAGCCATGAAGTATGAGAAATATGCGAAAGAATGAACCTGATGAGAGCAAATCCCAGACCTAACCTAGACCTAACATGAAGTATTCTCTAAAATATTGATCGAAACCAGGTTTAATTGACTGTTTCAGTGTTGTACTACATTACTACGTGTTGCAATCCAGAAAAAGCCCAGGATCTAGCCATGAAGTATGAGAAATATGCGAAAGTATGGGCCTGATGAGGGCAAATCCTAGATCTAACCCAGACCTAACATGTGTTATTCTGTACAATTTTTATCAAGACCAGGTTTAATTGAATGTTTCATTGTGGTACCTCATTACTACGTGATCAAAACCAGAAAAAACCCAGGATCCGTTCAACAAGTATGTGAAGAATGCGAAAGTATGAGTCTGATCAGTGGAAATCTCAGGCCTAACCTAGACCTAACATGCGTTATCCTCTAAAATATTGATCGAAACCTGGTTTAATCGACTGTTTCAGTGTGGTACCACATTACTACGTGAACCAAACCAGAAAAAACCCAGGATCCGTTCAACAAGTATGTTAAAACTGCGACAGTATGACCCTGATGAGGGCAAATCTCAGGCCTAACCTAGACCTAACATGCGTTGTCCTCTAGAATATTGATGGAAACCAGGTTTAATTGACTGTTTCAGTGTTGCACTTCATTACTACGTGATGCAATCCAGAAAAAGCCCAGGATCTAGTCATCAAGTATGAGAAATATGCGAAAGAATGAACCTGATGAGAGCAAATCCCAGACCTAACCCCTAGACCTAACATGAATTATTCTCTAAAATATCGATCGAAACCAGGTTTAATTGACTGTTTCAGTGTTGTACTACATTACTACGTGATGCAATCCAGAAAAAGCCCAGGATTTAGCCATCAAGTATGAGAAATATGCGAAAGAATGAGCCTGATGGGAGCAAATCCCTGACCTAACCTAGACCTAACATGAATTATTCTCTAAAATATTGATCAAAACCAGGTTTATTTGACTGTTTCAGTGTGGTACCACATTACTACGTGATGCAATCCAGAAATAGCCCAGGATCTAGCCATGAAGTATGAGAAATATGCGAAAGTATGAGCCTGATGAGGGCAAATCCTAGACCTAACCCAGACCTAACATGCGTTATTCTCTAAAATATTTATCAAGACCAGGTTTAATTGAATGTTTCAGTGTGGTACCACATTACTACGTGATCAAAACCAGAAAAAACCCAGGATCTGTTCAAGAAGTATGTGAAAAACGCTAAATTTTGAGCCTGATGAGGGCAAATCTTAGACCTAACCCAGACCTAAGATGCGTTATCCTCTAAAATATTTATCCAGACCAGGTTTCATTGAATGTTTCAGTGTGGTCCCACATTACTACGTGATCCAAACCAGAAGAAACCCAGTATCTGTTCAACATGTATGAGAAATATGCGAAAGAATGAGCCTGATGAGAGCAAATCCCAGACCTAACCTAGACCTAACATGAATTATTCTCTAAAATATTGATCGAAACCAGGTTTAGTCGACTGTTTCAGTGTGGTCCCACATTACTACGTGATCCAAACCAGAAATAACCCAGGATCCGTTCAACAAGTATGTGAAGAATGCGAAAGTATGGGTCTGATGAGTGAAAATCCCAGGGCAAACCTAGACCTAACATGCGTTATCCTCTAAAATATTGATCCAAACCAGGTTTAATGGACTGTTTCAGTGTGGTACCACTTTACTACGTGATCCAAAGCAGAAAAAACCCTCGATCAGGTCAACATGTATGTTAAAACTGCGGAAGTATGACCCTGATGAGGGCAAATCCCAGGCCCTAACCTAGACATAACATGCGTTGTCCTCTAAAATATAGATGGAAACCAGGTTTAATTGACTGTTTCAGTGTTGTACTTCATTACTACGTGATGCAATCCAGAAAAAGCCCAGGATCTAGCCATCAAGTATGAGAAATATGCGAAAGAATGAGCCTGATGAGAGCAAATCCCAAACCTAACCTAGACCTAACACGAATTATTCTCTAAAATATTGATCGAAACCAGGTTTAATTGACTGTTTCAGTGTTGTACTTCATTACTACGTGATCCAAACCCGAAAAAACCCAGGATCTGTTCAACATGTATGAGAAATATGCGTAAGAATGAGCCTGATGAGAGCAAATCCCAGACCTATCCTAGACCTAACATGAATTATTCTCTAAAATATTGATCGAAAACAGGTATACTTGACTGTTTCAGTGTGGTCCCACATTACTACGTGATCCAAACCAGAAAAAGCCCAGGATCTAGCCATCAAGTATGAGAAATATGCGAAAGAATAAGCCTGATGAGAGTAAATCACAGACCTAACCTAGACCTAACATGAATTATTCTCTAAAATATTAATCGAAACCAGGTTTAATTGACTGTTTCAGTGTGGTCCCACATTACTACGTGATCCAAACCAGAGAAAACCCAGGATCTGTTCAACAAGTGTGTGAAAGACGCGAAAGTATGAGCCTGATGAGGGCAAATCCCAGACATATCCCAGACCTAACTTGCGTTGTCCTCTAAGATATTGATGGAAACCAGGTTTAATTGACTGTTTCGGTGTTGTACTTCATTACTACGTGATGCAATCCAGAAAAAGCGCAGGATCTAGCCATCAAGTATGAGAAATATGCGAAAGAATGAGCCTGATGAGAGCAAATCCTAGACCTAACCTAGAGCTAACATGCGTTATCCTCTAAAATATAGAGCCAAACCAGGTTTAATTGACTGTTTCAGCGTGGTCCCACATTACTACGTGATCCAAACCAGAAAAAACCCAGGATCCGTTCAACAAGTATGTGAAGAATGCGAAAGTATGAGTCTGATGAGGTCAAATCCCAGACCTATCCCAGACTTAACTTGCGTTATCCTCTAAAATATTGATCGAAACCAGGTTTAATCGACTGTTTCAGCGTGGTACCACATTACTACGTGATACAATCCAGAAAAAGCCCAGGATCTAGCCATCAAGTATGAGAAATATACGAAAGAATGAGCCTGATGAGAGCAAATCTCAGACCTAACCTAGACCTAACATGAATTATTCTCTAAAATATTGATCAAAACCAGGTTTAATTGACTGTTTCAGTGTGATACCACATTACTACGTGATCCAATCCAGAAATAGCCCAAGATCTAGCCATGAAGTATGAGAAATATGCGAAAGTATGAGCCTGATGAGGGCAAATCCTAGACCTAACCCAGACCTAACATGCGTTATTCTGTAAAATTTTTATCAAGACCAGGTTTAATTGAATGTTTCATTGTGGTACCTCATTACTACGTGATCAAAACCAGAAAAAACCCAGGATCCGTTCAACAAGTATGTGAAGAATGCGAAAGTATGAGTCTGTTCAGTGAAAATCTCAGGCCTTTCCTAGACCTAACTTGCGTTGTCCTCTAAAATATTGATGGAAACCAGGTTTCATTGACTGTTTCAGTGTGATACCACATTACTACGTGATGCAATCCAGAAAACGCCCAGGATCTAGCCATCAAGTATGAGAAATATGCGAAAGAATGAGCCTGATGAGAGCAAATCCCAGACCTAACCTAGAGCTAACATGCGTTATCCTCTAAAATATTGAGCCAAACCAGGTTTAATGGACTGTTTCAGTGTGGTACCACACTACTTCGTGAACCAACCCAGAAAAATCCCAGGATCTGTTCAACATGTATGAGAAATATGCGAAAGAATGAGCCTGATGAGAGCTTAGCGCAGACCTATCCTAGACCTAACATGAATTATTCTCTAAAATATTGATCGAAAACAGGTTTAATTGACTGTTTCAGTGTTGTACTTCATTACTACGTGATGCAATCCAGAAAAAGCCCAGGAGCTAGCCATCAAGTATGAGAAATATGCGAAAGAATGAGCCTGATGAGAGCAAGTCCCAGGCCTAACCTAGACCTAACATGAATTATTCTCTAAAATATTGATCGAAACCAGGTTTACTTGACTGCTTCAGTGTGGTCCAACATTACTACGTGATCCAAACCAGAAAAAACCCAGGATCCGTTCAACAAGTATGTGAAGAATGCGAAAGTATGAGTCTGATGAGGGAAAATCCCAGGCCTAACCTAGACCTAACATGCGTTATCCTCTAAAATATTGATCGAAACCAGGTTTCATTGACTGTTTCAGTGTGATACTACATTACTACGTGATGCAATCCAGAAAACGCCCACGATCTAGCCATCAAATATGAGAAATATGCGAAAGAATGAGCCTGATGAGAGCAAATCCCAGACCTAACCTAGAGCTAACATGCGTTATCCTCTAAAATATTGAGCGAAACCAGGTTTAATGGACTGTTTCAATGTGGTACCACACTACTTCGTGAACCAACCCAGAAAAATCCCAGGATCTGTTCAACATGTATGAGAAATATGCGAAAGAATGAGCCTGATGAGAGCTTAGCCCAGACCTATCCTAGACCTAACATGAATTATTCTCTAAAATATTGATCGAAACCAGGTTTAATTGAGAGTTTCAGTGCTGTACTTCGTTACTACGTGATCCAAACCAGAAAAAACCCAGGATCCGTTCAACAAGTATGTGAAGAATGCGAAAGTATGAGTCTGATGAGGGAAAATCCCAGGCCTAACCTAGACCTAACATGCGTTATCCTCTAAAATATTGATCGAAACCAGGTTTAATCGACTGTTTCAGCGTGGTACCACGTTACTACGTGATACAATCCAGAAACAGCCCAGGATCTAGCCATGAAGTATGAGAAATATGCGAAAGTATGAGCCTGATGAGGGCAAATCCTAGACCTAACCCAAACCTAACATGCGTTATCCTCTAAAATATTTATCAAGACCAGGTTTAATTGAATGTTTCAGTGTGGTACCACATTACTACGTGATCCAATCCAGAAATAGCCCAGGATCTAGCCATGAAGTATGAGAAATATGCGAAAGAATGAACCTGATGAGAGCAAATCCCAGACCTAACCTAGACCTAACATGAATTATTCTCTAAAATATTGATCGAAACCAGGTTTAATTGACTGTTTCAGTGTTGTACTACATTACTACGTGATGCAATCCAGAAAAAGCCCAGGATCTAGCCATGAAGTATGAGAAATATGCGAAAGTATGGGCCTGATGAGGGCAAATCCTAGATCTAACCCAGACCTAACATGTGTTATTCTGTACAATTTTTATCAAGACCAGGTTTAATTGAATGTTTCATTGTGGTACCTCATTACTACGTGATCAAAACCAGAAAAAACCCAGGATCCGTTCTACAAGTATGTGAAGAATGCGAAAGTATGAGTCTGATCAGTGAAAATCTCAGGCCTAACCTAGACCTAACATGCGTTATCCTCTAAAATATTGATCGAAACCTGGTTTAATCGACTGTTTCAGTGTGGTACCACATTACTATGTGATCCAAACCAGAAAATAACCCAGGATCCGTTCAACAAGTATGTTAAAACTGCGACAGTATGACCCTGATGAGGGCAAATCCCAGGCCTAACCTAGACCTAACATGCGTTGTCCTCTAGAATATTGATGGAAACCAGGTTTAATTGACTGTTTCAGTGTTGCACTTCATTACTACGTGATGCAATCCAGAAAAAGCCCAGGATCTAGCCATCAAGTATGAGAAATATGCGAAAGGATGAACCTGATGAGAGCAAATCCCAGACCTAACCCAAACCTAACATGCGTTATCCTCTAAAATATTTATCAAGACCAGGTTTAATTGAATGTTTCAGTGTGGTACCACATTACTACGTGAACCAAACCAGAAAAAACCCAGGATCCGTTCAACAAGTATGTTAAAACTGCGACAGTATGACCCTGATGAGGGCAAATCTCAGGCCTAACCTAGACCTAACATGCGTTGTCCTCTAGAATATTGATGGAAACCAGGTTTAATTGACTGTTTCAGTGTTGCACTTCATTACTACGTGATGCAATCCAGAAAAAGCCCAGGATCTAGCCATCAAGTATGAGAAATATGCGAAAGAATGAACCTGATGAGAGCATATCCTAGACCTAACCTAGACCTAACATGAATTATTCTCTAAAATATTGATCGAAACCAGGTTTAATTGACTGTTTCAGTGTTGTACTACATTACTACGTGATGCAATCCAGAAAAAGCCCAGGATTTAGCCATCAAGTATGAGAAATATGCGAAAGAATGAGCCTGATGGGAGCAAATCCCTGACCTAACCTAGACCTAACATGAATTATTCTCTAAAATATTGATCAAAACCAGGTTTATTTGACTGTTTCAGTGTGGTACCACATTACTACGTGATGCAATCCAGAAATAGCCCAGGATCTAGCCATGAAGTATGAGAAATATGCGAAAGTATGAGCCTGATGAGGGCAAATCCTAGACCTAACCCAGACCTAACATGCGTTATTCTCTAAAATATTTATCAAGACCAGGTTTAATTGAATGTTTCAGTGTGGTACCACATTACTACGTGATCAAAACCAGAAAAAACCCAGGATCCGTTCAACAAGTATGTGAAAAACGCTAAACTGTGAGCCTGATGAGGGCAAATCTTAGACCTAACCCAGACCTAAGATGCGTTATCCTCTAAAATATTTATCCAGACCAGGTTTAATGGACTGTTTCAGTGTGGTACCACACTACTTCGTGATCCAAACCAGAGAAAGCCCAGGATCTGTTCAAGAAGTATGTGAAAAACGCTAAACTGTGAACCTGATGAGGGCAAATCTTAGACCTAACCAAGACCTAAGATGCGTTATCCTCTAAAATATTTATCCAGACCAGGTTTAATGGACTGTTTCAGTGTGGTACCACACTACTTCGTGATCCAAGCCAGAGAAAGCCCAGGATCAGTTCAAGAAGTATGTGAAAAACGCTAAATTGTGAGCCTGATGAGGGCAAATCTTAGACCTAACCCAGACCTAAGATGCGTTATCCTCTAAAATATTTATCCAGACCAGGTTTCATTGAATGTTTCAGTGTGGTCCCACATTACTACGTGATCCAAACCAGAAAAAACCCAGTATCTGTTCAACATGTATGAGAAATATGCGAAAGAATGAGCCTGATGAGAGCAAATCCCAGACCTAACCTAGACCTAACATGAATTATTCTCTAAAATATTGATCGAAACCAGGTTTAGTCGACTGTTTCAGTGTGGTCCCACATTACTACGTGATCCAAACCAGAAAAAACCCGGGATCCGTTCAACAAGTATATGAAGAATGCGAAAGTATGAGTCTGATGAGGTCAAATCCCAGACCTATCCCAGACTTAACTTGCGTTATCCTCTAAAATATTGATCGAAACCAGGTTTAATCGACTGTTTCAGCGTGGTACCACATTACTACGTGATACAATCCAGAAACAGCCCAGGATCTAGCCATGAAGTATGAGAAATATGCGTAAGAATGAGCCTGATGAGAGCAAATCCCAGACCTATCCTAGACCTAACATGAATTATTCTCTAAAATATTGATCGAAAACAGGTATACTTGACTGTTTCAGTGTGGCCCCACATTACTACGTGATCCAAACCAGAAGAAACCCAGGATCCGTTCAACAAGTATGTGAAGAATGCGAAAGTATGAGTCTGATGGGTGAAAATCCCAGGCCTAACCTAGACCTAACATGCGTTATCCTCTAAAATATTGATCGAAACCTGGTTTAATCGACTGTTTCAGTGTGGTACCACATTACTATGTGATCCAAACCAGAAAATAACCCAGGATCTGTTCAAGGAGTATGTGAAGTGTGCGAAAGTATGAGTCTGATGCGGTCATATCCCAGACCTCTCCCAGACCTAACTTGCGTTATCCTCTAAAATATTGATCGAAACCAGGTTTAATCGACTGTTTCAGTGTGGTACCACATTACTACGTGCTCCAAACCAGAAAAAACCCAGGATCCGTTCAACAAGTATGTGAAGAATGCGATAGTATGAGTCTGATGAGGTCACATCCCAGACCTAACCTAGACCTACCATGCGTTATCCTCTAAAATATTGATCCAAACCAGGTTTAATGGACTGTTTCAGCGTGGTACCACACTACTACGTGATCCAAACCAGAAAAAACCCAGGATCTGTTCAACAAGTGTGTGAAAAACGCGAAAGTATGAGCCTGATGAGGGCAAATCCCAGACATATCCCAGACCTAACTTGCGTTGTCCTCTAAGATATTGATGGAAACCAGGTTTAATTGACTGTTTCGGTGTTGTACTTCATTACTACGTGATGCAATCCAGAAAAAGCCCAGGATCTAGCCATCAAGTATGAGAAATATGCGAAAGAATGAGCCAGATGAGAGCAAATACCGGACCTAACCTAGACCTTACATGCGCTATCCTCTAAAATATTGAGCGAAACCAGGTTTAATGGACTGTTTCAGTGTGGTACCACACTACTTCGTGATCCAAACCAGAAAAAACCCAAGATCAGTTCAACAAGTATGTGAAAAACGCTAAACTGTGAGCCTGATGAGGGCAAATCTTAGACCTAACCCAGACCTAAGATGCGTTATCCTCTAAAATATTTATCCAGACCAGGTTTCATTGAATGTTTCAGTGTGGTACCACTTTACTACGTGATCCAATCCAGAAATAGCCCCGGATCTAGCCATGAAGAATGAGAAATATGCGAAAGTAAGAGCCTGATGGGGGCAAATCCTAGACCTATCCCAGACCTAACTTGCGTTATCCTCTAAAATATTGATCGAAACCAGGTTTAATTGACTGTTTCAGCGTGGTCCCACATTACTACGTGATCCAAACCAGAAAAAACCCAGGATCCGTTCAACAAGTATGTGAAGAATGCGAAAGTATGAGTCTGATGAGGTCAAATCCCAGACCTATCCCAGACTTAACTTGCGTTATCCTCTAAAATGTTGATCGAAACCAGGTTTAATCGACTGTTTCAGCGTGGTACCACATTACTACGTGATCCAATCCAGAAATAGCCCAGGATCTAGCCATCAAGTATGAGAAATATACGAAAGAATGAGCCTGATGAGAGCAAATCCCAGACCTAACCTAGACCTAACATGAATTATTCTCTAAAATATTGATCAAAACCAGGTTTAATTGACTGTTTCAGTGTGGTACCACATTACTACGTGATCCAATCCAGAAATAGCCCAGGATCTAGCCATGAAGTATGACAAATATGCGAAAGTATGAGCCTGATGAGGGCAAATCCTAGACCTAACCCAGACCTAACATGCGTTATTCTGTAAAATTTTTATCAAGACCAGGTTTAATTGAATGTTTCATTGTGGTACCTCATTACTACGTGATCAAAACTAGAAAAAACCCAGGATCCGTTCAACAAGTATGTGAAGAATGCGAAAGTATGAGTCTGTTCAGTGAAAATCTCAGGCCTTACCTAGACCTAACTTGCGTTGTCCTCTAAAATATTGATGGAAACCAGGTTTCATTGACTGTTTCAGTGTGATACTACATTACTACGTGATGCAATCCAGAAAACGCCCAGGATGTAGCCATCAAGTATGAGAAATATGCGATAGAATGAGCCTGATGAGAGCAAATCCCAGACCTAACCTAGAGCTAACATGCGTTATCCTCTAAAATATTGAGCGAAACCAGGTTTAATGGACTGTTTCAGTGTGGTACCACACTACTTCGTGATCCAAACCAGAAAAAACCCAGGATCTGTTCAACAAGTATGTGAAAAACGCGAAAGTATGAGCCTGATGAGGGCAAATCCCAGACATATCCCAGACCTAACTTGCGTTGTCCTCTAAGATATTGATGGAAACCGGGTTTAATTGACTGTTTCAGTGTTATACTTCATTACTACGTGATGCAATCCAGAAAAAGCCCAGGAGCTAACCTTCAAGTATGAGAAATATGCGAAAGAATGAGCCTGATGAGAGCATATCCCAGGCCTAACCTAGACCTAACATGAATTATTCTCTAAAATATTGATCGAAACCAGGTTTAATTGACTGTTTCAGTGTGGTCCCACATTACTACGTGATCCAAACCAGAAAAAACCCAGGATCCGTTCAACAAGTATGTGAAGAATGCGAAAGTATGAGTCTGATGAGGTCAAATCCCAGGCCTAACCTAGACCTAACATGAGTTATCCTCAAAAATATTGATCGAAACCTGGTTTAATCGACTGTTTCAGTGTGGTACCACATTACTATGTGATCCAAACCAGAAAATAACCCAGGATCTGTTCAACGAGTATGCGAAGTGTGCGAAAGTATGAGTCTGATGAGGTCAAATCCCAGACCATTCCTAGACTTAACTTGCGTTATCCTCTAAAATATTGATCGAAACCAGGTTTAATCGACTGTTTCAATGTGGTACCACATTACTACGTGATCCAAACCAGAAAGAACCCAGGATCTAGCCATCAAGTATGTGAAGAATGCGAAAGTATGAGTCTGATGAGTGAAAATCCGGGGCCTAACCTAGACCTAACATGCGTTATCCTCTATAATATTGATCCAAACAAGGTTTAATGGACTGTTTCAGCGTGGTACCACACTACTACGTGATTCAAACCAGAAAAAACCCAGGATCTGTTCAACAAGTATGTGAAAAACGCGAAAGTATGAGCCTGATGAGCGCAAATCCCAGACATATCCCAGACCTAACTTGCGTTGTCCTCTAAGATATTGATGGAACCCAGGTTTAATTGACTGTTTCAGTGTTGTACTTCGTTACTACGTGATGCAATCCAGAAAAAGCCCAGGATCTAGCCATGAAGTATGAGAAATATGCGAAAGTATGAGCCTGATGAGGGCAAATCCTAGACCTAACCCAGACCAAACATGCGTTAGCCTCTAAAATATTTATCAAGACCAGGTTTAATTGAATGTTTCAGTGTGGTACCACATTACTGTGTGATCAATCCAGAAAAAGCCCAGGATCTAGCCATCAAGTTTGAGAAATATGCGAAAGATTGAGCCTGATGAGGGCAAATCCCAGACCTAACCTAGACCTAACATGAATTATTCTCTAAAATATTGATCGAAACCAGGTTTAATTGACTGTTTCAGTGTGGTCCCACATAACTACGTGATCCAAACCAGAAAAAACCCAGGATCCGTTCAACAGGTATGTGAAGACTGCGAAAGTATGAGTCTGATGAGTGAAAATCCCAGACCTAACCTAGACCTAACATGCGTTGTCCTCTAAGATATTGATGGAAACCAGGTTTAATTGACTGTTTCAGTGTTGTACTTCATTACTACGTGATGCAATCCAGAAAAAGCCCAGGATCTAGCCATGAAGTATGAGAAATATGCGAAAGTATGAGCCTGATGAGGGCAAATCCTAGACCTAACCCAGACCTAACATGCGTTAGCCTCTAAAATATTTATCAAGACCAGGTTTAATTGAATGTTTTAGTGTGGTACCACATTACTATGTGATGCAATCCAGAAAAAGCCCAGGATCTAGCCATCAAGTTTGAGAAATATGCGAAAGATTGAGCCTGATGAGGGCAAATCCCAGACCTAACCTAGACCTAACATGAATTATTCTCTAAAATATTGATCGAAACCAGGTTTAATTGACTGTTTCAGTGTGGTCCCACATTACTACGTGATCCAAACCAGAAAAAACCTAGGATCCGTTCAACAAGTATGTGAAGAATGTGAAAGTATGAGTCTAATGAGTGAAAATCCCAGGCCTAACCTAGACCTAACATGCGTTATCCTCAAAAATATTGATCGAAACCTGGTTTAATCGACTGTTTCAGTGTGGTACTACATTACTATGTGATCCAAACCAGAAAAAACCCAGGATCTGTTCAACAAGTATGTGAAGAATGCGAAAGTATGAGTCTGATCAGTGAAAATCCCAGGCCTTACCTAGACCTAACTTGCGTTGTCCTCTAAAATATTGATGGAAACCAGGTTTTATTGACTGTTTCAGTGTGGTACTACATTACTACGTGATGCAATCCAGAAAAAGCCCAGGATCTAGCCATGAAGTATGAGAAATATGCGAAAGTAAGAGCCTGATGAGGGCAAATCCTAGACCTATCCCAGACCTAACTTGCGTTATCCTCTAAAATATTTATCAAGAGCAGGTTTAATTGAATGTTTCAGTGTGGTACCACACTACTTCGTGATCCAAACCAGTAAAAACCCAGGATCTGTTCAAGAAGTATGTGAAAAACGCTAAACTGTGTGCCTGATGAGGGCAAATCTTAGACCTAATCCAGACCTAAGATGCGTTAACCTCTAAAATATTTATCCAGACCAGGTTTAATTGAATGTTTCAGTGTGGTACCACGTTACTACGTGATCGAAACTAGAAAAAACCCAGGATCCGTTCAACAAGTATGTCAAGAATGCAATAGTATGAGTCTGATGAGTGAAAATCCCAGGCCTAACCTAGACCTAACATGCGTTATCCTCTAAAATATTCATCGAAACCTGGTTTAATCGACTGTTTCAGTGTGGTACCACATTACTATGTGATCCAAACCAGAAAATAACCCAGGATCTGTTCAAGGAGTATGTGAAGTGTGCGAAGGTATGAGTCTGATGAGGTCAAACCCCAGACCTATCCCAGACCTAACTTGCGTTATCCTCTAAAATATTGTTCGAAACCAGGTTTAATCGACTGTTTCAGTGTGGTACCACATTACTACGTGATCCAAACCAGAAAAAACCCAGGATCCGTTCAACAAGTATGTGAAGAATGCGAAAGTATGAGTCTGATGGGTGAAAATCCCGGTCCTAACCCAGACCTAACATGCGTGGTCCTCTAAGATATTGATGGAAACCAGGTTTAATTGACTGTTTCAGTGTTGTACTTCATTACTACGTGATGCAATCCAGAAAAAGCCCAGGATCTAGCCATGAAGTATGAGAAATATGCGAAAGTATGAGCCTGATGAGGGCAAATCCTAGACCTAACCCAGACCTAACATGCGTTAGCCTCTAAAATATTTATCAAGACCAGGTTTAATTGAATGTTTCAGTGTGGTACCACATTACTGTGTGATGCAATCCAGAAAAAGCCCAGGATCTAGCCATCAAGTTTGAGGAATATGCGAAAGATTGAGCCTGATGAGGGCAAATCCCAGACCTAACCTAGACCTAACATGAATTATTCTCTAAAATATTGATCGAAACCAGGTTTAATTGACTGTTTCAGTGTGGTCCCACATAACTACGTGATCCAAACCAGAAAAAACCCAGGATCCGTTCAACAGGTATGTGAAGACTGCGAAAGTATGAGTCTGATGAGTGAAAATCCCAGACCTAACCTAGACCTAACTTGCGTTGTCCTCTAAAATATTGATGGAAACCAGGTTTCATTGACTGTTTCAGTGTGGTACTACATTACTACGTGATGCAATCCAGAAAAAGCCCAGGATCTAGCCATGAAGTATGAGAAATATGCGAAAGTAAGAGCCTGATGAGGGCAAATCCTAGACCTATCCCAGACCTAACTTGCGTTATCCTCTAAAATATTTATCAAGAGCAGGTTTAATTGAATGTTTCAGTGTGGTACCACACTACTTCGTGATCCCAACCAGAAAAAACCCAGGATCTGTTCAAGAAGTATGTTAAAAACGCTAAACTGTGTGCCTGATGAGGGCAAATCTTAGACCTAGTCCAGACCTAAGATGCGTTGACCTCTAAAATATTTATCCAGACCAGGTTTAATTGAATGTTTCAGTGTGGTACCACGTTACTACGTGATCCAAACTAGAAAAAACCCAGGATCCGTTCAACAGGTATGTGAAGAATGCAATAGTATGAGTCTGATGAGTGAAAATCCCAGGCCTAACCTAGACCTAACATGCGTTATCCTCTAAAATATTGATCGAAACCTGGTTTAATCGACTGTTTCAGTGTGGTACCACATTACTATGTGATCCAAACCAGAAAATAACCCAGGATCTGTTCAAGGAGTATGTGAAGTGTGCGAAGGTATGAGTCTGATGAGGTCAAATCCCAGACCTCTCTCAGACCTAACTTGCGTTATCCTCTAAAATATTGATCGAAACCAGGTTTAATCGACTGTTTCAGTGTGGTACCACATTACTACGTGATCCAAACCAGAAAAAACCCAGGATCCGTTCAACAAGTATGTGAAGAATGCGAAAGTATGAGTCTGATGAGTGAAAATCCCAGACCTAACCTAGACCTAACATGCGTTATCCTCTAAAATATTGATCCAAACCAGGTTTAATGGACTGTTTCAGCGTGGTACCACACTACTACGTGATCCAAACCAGAAAAAACCCAGGATCTGTTCAACAAGTATGTGAAAAACGCGAAAGTATTGGCCTGATGAGGGCAAATCCCAGACATATCCCAGACCTAACTTGCGTTGTCCTCTAAGATATTGATGGAAACCAGGTTTAATTGACTGTTTCACTGTTGTACTTCATTGCTACGTGATGCAATCCAGAAGAAGCCCAGGAGCTAGCCATCAAGTATGAGAAATATGCGAAAGAATGATCCTGATGAGAGCAAATCCCAGGCCTAACCTAGACCTAACATGAATTATTCTCTAAAATATTGATCGAAACCAGGTTTAATTGACTGTTTCAGTGTGGTCCCACATTACTACGTGATCCAAACCAGAAAAAACCCAGGATCCGTTCAACAAGTATGTGAAGAATGCGAAAGTATGAGTCTGATGAGGTCAAATCCCGGGCCTAACCTAGACCTAACATGCGTTATCCTCAAAAATATTGATCGAAACTTGGTTTCATCGACTGTTTCAGTGTGGTACCACATTACTATGTGATCCAAACCAGAAAATAACCCTGTATCTGTTCAACGAGTATGTGAAGTGTGCGAAAGTATGAGTCTGATGAGGTCAAATCCCAGACCATTCCCAGACTTAACTTGCGTTATCCTCTAAAATATTGATCGAAACCAGGTTTAATCGACTGTTTCAGTGTGGTACCACATTACTACCTGATCCAAACCAGAAAAATTCCAGGATCTAGCCATCAAGTATGTGAAGAATGCGAAAGTATGAGTCTGATGAGTGAAAATCCCAGGCCTAACCTAGACCTAACATGCGCTATCCTCTAAAATATTGATCCAAACCAGGTTTAATGGACTGTTTCAGCGTGGTACCACACAACTACGTGATCCAAACCAGAAAAAACCCAGGATCTGTTCAACAAGTATGTGAAAAACGCGAAAGTATTGGCCTGATGAGGGCAAATCCCAGACATATCCCAGACCTAACTTGCGTTGTCCTCTAAGATATTGATGGAAACCAGGTTTAATTGACTGTTTCAGTGTTGTACTTCGTTACTACGTGATGCAATCCAGAAAAAGCCCAGGATCTAGCCATGAAGTTTGAGAAATATGCGAAAGTATGAGCCTGATGAGGGCAAATCCTAGACCTAACACAGACCTAACATGCGTTAGCCTCTAAAATATTTATCAAGACCAGGTTTAATTGAATGTTTCAGTGTGGTACCACATTACTATGTGATGCAATCCAGAAAAAGCCCAGGATCTAGCCATCAAGTTTGAGAAATATGCGAAAGATTGAGCCTGATGAGGGCAAATCCCAAACCTAACCTAGACCTAACATGAATTATTCTCTAAAATATTGATCGAAACCAGGTTTAATTGACTGTTTCAGTGTGGTCCCACATTACTACGTGATCCAAACCAGAAAAAACCCTGGATCCGTTCAACAGGTATGTGAAGAATGCGAAAGTATGAGTCTGATGAGTGAAAATCCCAGACCTAACCTAGACCTAACATGCGTTGTCCTCTAAGATATTGATGGAAACCAGGTTTAATTGACTGTTTCAGTGTTGTACTTCATTACTACGTGATGCAATCCAGAAAAAGCCCAGGATCTAGCCATGAAGTATGAGAAATATGCGAAAGTATGAGCCTGATGAGGGCAAATCCTAGACCTAACCCAGACCTAACATGCGTTAGCCTCTAAAATATTTATCAAGACCAGGTTTAATTGAATGTTTCAGTGTGGTACCACATTACTATGTGATGCAATCCAGAAAAAGCCCAGGATCTAGCCATCAAGGTTGAGAAATATGCGAAAGATTGAGCCTGATGAGGGCAAATCCCAGACCTAACCTAGACCTAACATGAATTATTCTCTAAAATATTGATCGAAACCAGGTTTAATTGACTGTTTCAGTGTGGTCCCACATTACTACGTGATCCAAACCAGAAAAAACCCAGGATCCGTTCAACAAGTATGTGAAGAATGCGAAAGTATGAGTCTGATGAGTGAAAATCCCAGGCCTAACCTAGACCTAACATGCGTTAGCCTCTAAAATATTTATCCAGACCAGGTTTCATTGAATGTTTCAGTGTGGTACCACTTTACTACGTGATCCAATCCAGAATTAGCCCAGGATCTAGCCATGAAGTATGAGAAATATGCGAAAGTATGAGTCTGATGAGGTCAAATCCCAGACCAATCCCAGACTTAACTTGCGTTATCCTCGAAAATATTGATCGAAACCAGGTTTAATCGACTGTTTCAGTGTGGTACCACATTACTACGTGATCCAAACCAGAAAAAACCCAGGATCTGTTCAACGAGTATGTGAAGTGTGCGAAAGTATGAGTCTGATGAGGGCAAATCCCAGACCTATCCCAGACCTAACATGCGTTATCCTCGAAAATATTTATCAAGACCAGGTTTAATTGATTGCTTCAGTGTGGACCCACATTACTACGTGATCCAAACCGGAAAAAACCCAGGATCCGTTCAACAAGTATGTGAAGAATGCGAAAGTATGAGTCTGATGAGTGAAAATCCCAGTCCTAACCTAGACCTAACATGCGTTATCCTCTAAAATATTGATCGAAACCAGGTTTAATTGACCGTTTCAGTGTGGTACCACATTACTACGTGATCCAAACCAGAAAAAACCCAGGATCTGTTCAACAAGTATGTGAAGAATGCGAAAGTATGAGTTTGATGAGTGAAAATCCCAGGGCTAACCTAGACCTAACTTGCGTTGTCCTCTAAAATATTGATGGAAACCAGGTTTCATTGACTGTTTCAGTGTGGTACTACATTACTACGTGATGCAATCCAGAAAAAGCCCAGGATCTAGCCATCAAGTATGAGAAATATGCGAAAGAATGAGCCTGATGAGAGCAAATCCCAGACCTATCCCAGACGTAACTTGCGTTGTCCTCTAAAATATTGATCGAAACCAGGTTTAATTGACCGTTTCAGTTTGGTACCACATTACTACGTGATCCAAACCAGAAAAAACCAAGGATCCGTTCAACAAGTATGTGAAGGATGCGAAAGTATGAGTCTGATCAGTGGAAATCACAGGCGTTAACTAGACCTAACTTGCGTTGTCCTCTAAAATATTGATGGAAACCAGGTTTCATTGACTGTTTCAGTGTGGTACTACATTACTACGTGATGCAATCCAGAAAAAGCCCAGGATCTAGCCATCAAGTATGAGAAATATGCGAAGGAATGAGCCTGATGAGTGCAAATCCCAGACCTAACCTAGACCTAACATGCGTTATCCTCTAAAATATTGATCAAAACCAGGTTTAATGGACTGTTTCAGTGTGGTACCACACTACAACGTGATCCAAACCTGAAAAAACCCAGGATCTGTTCAACAAGTATGTGAAGAATGCGAAAGTATGAGTCTGATGAGTGAAAATCCCAGGGCTAACCTAGACCTAACATGCGTCATCCTCTAAAATATTGATCAAAACCAGGTTTAATGGACTGTTTCAATGTGGTTCCACATTACTGTGTGATCCAAACCAGAAAATAACCCAGGATCTGTTCAAGGAGTATGTGAAGTGTGCGAAAGTATGAGTCTGATGAGGTCAAATCCCAGACCTATCCCTGACCGAACTTGCGTTATCCTCTAAAATTTTGATCGAAACCAGGTTTAATCGACTGTTTCAGTGTGGTACCACATTACTACGTGATCCAAACCAGATAAAACCCAGGATCTGTTCAACGAGTATGTGAAGTGTGCGAAAGTATGAGTCCGATGAGGTCAAATCCCAGACCAATCCCAGACTTAACTTGCGTTATCCACTAAAATATTGATCGAAACCAGGTTTAATCGACTGTTTCAGTGTGGTACCACATTACTACGTGATCCAAACCAGAAAAAACCCAGGATCCGTTTAGAAGTATGTGAAGAATGCGAAAGTATGAGTCTGATCAGTGAAAATCCCAGGCCTAACCTAGACCTAACATGAGTTATACTCTAAAATACTGATCGAAACCTGGTTTAATCGACTGTTTCAGTGTGGTACCACATTACTATGTGATCCAAACCAGAAAATAACCCAGGATCTAGCCATCAAGTATGAGAAATATGCGATAGAATGAGCATGATGAGAGCAAATCCCAGACCTAACCTAGACCTAACATGAATTATTCTCTAAAATATTGATCGAAACCAGGTTTAATTGACTGTTTCAGTGTGGTCCCACATTACTACGTGATCCAAACCAGAAAAAACCCTGGATCCGTTCAACAAGTATGTGAAGAATGCGAAAGTATGAGTCTGATGAGTGAAAATCCCAGGCCTAACCTGGACCTAACATTCGTTATCCTCAAAAATATTGATCGAAACCTGGTTAAATCGACTGTTTCAGTGTGGTACCACATTACTATGTGATCCAAACCAGAAAATAACCCAGGATCTGTTCAACGAGTATGTGAAAAACGCGAAAGTATGAGCCTGATGAGGGCAAATCCCAGACATATCCCAGACCTAACTTGCGTTGTCCTCTAAGATATTGATGGAAACCAGGTTTAATTGACTGTTTCAGTGTTGTACTTCATTACTACGTGATGCAATCCAGAAAAAGCCCAGGATCTAGCCATCAAGTATGAGAAATATGCGAAAGAATGAGCCTGATGAGAGCAAATCCCAGACCTAACCTAGACCTAACATGCGTTATCCTCTAAAATATGGAGCGAAACCAGGTTTAATGGACTGTTTCAGTGTGGTACCACACTACTTCGTGATCCAAACCAGAAAAAACCCAGGATCTGTTCAACAAGTATGTGAAAAACGCGAAACTGTGAGCCTGATGAGGGCAAATCTTAGACCTAACCCAGACCTAAGATGCGTTATCCTCTAAAATATTTATTCAGACCATGTTTCATTGACTGTTTCAGCGTGGTACCACATTACTACGTGATCCAAACCAGAAAAAACCTAGGATCTGTTCAACAAGTATGTGAAAAACGCGAAAGTATGAGCCTGATGAGGGCAAATCCCAGACATATCCCAGACCTAACCTGCGTTGTCCTCTAAGATATTGATGGAAACCAGGTTTAATTGGCTGTTTCAGTGTTGTACTACATTACTACGTGATGCAATCCAGAACTAGCCCAGGATCTAGCCATCAAGTATGAGAAATATGCGAATGTAAGAGCCTGATGATGGCAAATCCTAGACCTATCCCAAACTTAACTTGCGTTGTCCTCTAAGATATTGATGGAAACCAGGTTTAATTGACTGTTTCAGTGTTGTACTTCATTACTACGTGATGCAATCCAGAAAAAGCCCAGGATCTAGCCATCAAGTATGAGAAATATGCGAAAGAATGAGCCTGATGAGTGCAAATCCCAGACCTAACCTAGACCTAACATGAATTATTCTCTAAAATATTGATCGAGACCGGGTTTAATCGACTGTTTCAGTGTGGTACCACATTACTACGTGATCCAAACCAGAAAAAACCGAGGATCAGTTCAACAAGTATGTGAAGAATGCGAAAGTATGAGTCTGATGAGTGAAAATCCCAGGGCTATCCTAGACCTAACATGCGTTATCCTCTAAAATATTGATCAAAACCAGGTTTATTCGACTGTTTCAGTGTGGTATCACACTACTACGTGACCCAAACCAGAAAAAACCCAGGATCCGTTCAACAAGTATGTGAAGGATGCGAAAGTATGAGTCTGATCATTGAAAATCTCGGGCCTTACCTAGACCTAACTTGCGTTGTCCTCTAAAATATTGATGGAAACCAGGTTTCATTGACTGTTTCAGTGTGGTACTACATTACTACGTGATGCAATCCAGAAAAAGCCCAGGATCTAGCCATCAAGTATGAGAAATATGCGAAAGAATGAGCCCGATGAGAGCAAATCCCAGACCTAACCTAGACCTAACATGCGTTATCCTCTAAAATATGGAGCGAAACCAGGTTTAATGGACTGTTTCAGTGTGGTACCACACTACTTCGTGGTCCAAACCAGAAAAAACCCAGGATCTGTTCAACAAGTATGTGAAAAACGCGAAACTGTGAGCCTGATGAGGGCAAATCTTAGACCTAACCCAGACCTAAGATGCGTTATCCTCTAAAATATTTATCCAGACCAGGTTTCATTGACTGTTTCAGCGTGGTACCACATTACTACGTGATCCAAACCAGAAAAAACCCAGGATCTGTTCAACAAGTATGTGAAAAACGCGAAAGTATGAGCCTGATGTGGGCAAATCCCAGACATATCCCAGACCTAACCTGCGTTGTCCTCTAAGATATTGATGGAAACCAGGTTTAATTGGCTGTTTCAGTGTTGTACTACATTACTACGTGATGCAATCCAGAAAAAGCCCAGGATCTAGCCATCAAGTATGAGAAATATGCGAAAGAATGAGCCTGATGAGAGCAAATCCCAGACCTATCCCAGACGTAACTTGCGTTGTCCTCTAAAATACTGATCGAAACCAGGTTTAATTGACCGTTTCAGTGTGGTACCACATTACTACGTGATCCAAACCAGAAAAAACCCAGGATCCGTTCAACAAGTATGTGAAGAATGCGAAAGTATGAGTCTGATGAGTGAAAATCCCAGGCCTAACCTGGACCTAACATTCGTTATCCTCAAAAATATTGATCGAAACCTGGTTAAATCGACTGTTTCAGTGTGGTACCACATTACTATGTGATCCAAACCAGAAAATAACCCAGGATCTGTTCAACGAGTATGTGAAAAGCGCGAAAGTATGAGCCTGATGAGAGCAAATCCCAGACCTAACCTAGACCTAACATGAATTATTCTCTAAAATATTCATCGAGTCCGGGTTTAATCGACTGTTTCAGTGTGGTACCACATTACTACGTGATCCAAACCAGAAAAAACCGAGGATCAGTTCAACAAGTATGTGAAGAATGCGGAAGTATGAGTCTGATGAGTGAAAATCCCAGGGCTATCCTAGACCTAACATGCGTTATCCTCTAAAATATTGATCGAAACCAGGTTTAATCGACTGTTTCAGTGTGGTATCACACTACTACGTGACCCAAACCAGAAAAAACCCATGATCTGTTCAACAAGTATGTGAAAAACGCGGAAGTATGAGCCTGATGGGGGCAAATCCCAGACCTACCCCTCAGGGGCTGCCAGCCTTTCAGCTGCAGTACGGGCTTAACGAACCCGGGGTACCCGAGTCATACACACACCGTAAGCCTCCTGTTGGTCGTCACAACGACCCATTCACAATTCCCTATTGGTTTTGTGAATGGTACGTGACGGCAGGAGGAACGGGGGTCTTGGCTTAACCGCCTGGGCCACGAGTATGGCGACTCTATAAAATCGCCCTCCAATCCTAAGCTATGGTGCGCGGCGATGGGATGCATGGTTGGGGGAGAAGGCCCAATCCCAAGCGACCACCTCCGGGGAACCTGCCGAACCCCCGGAGTATATAGGCTTACCCGGGAAAGGCGGCTCTGCCCGGGCGGACCTTTTCTTCCGACCTGCTCGTGGGAATATTATGGAGTTCAATATTAAAACGGGGATGGGACGGGGTAAGTCAGAGGGGGATGACGAAGGCGGTGTTGGGACTGGAGTGACGGCGCTCGCGCCGCCTCCAGCGCCTGGCCCGTCTTCGTGGAAGGTGGAGGAAGACGACGAGACTGCGTCAGTCTCGTCCTTCTCCTCCACCAGGAGCCTCATAGGCTCTAAGAGGAAGAGGGCGGGGCAGGCCGTCGTCGAGGTGGGCGGGGCGATGAGCCCGTCGGTGAGGCTGAGTTGCTTCAGGGACGGGGTGACCGAGGAGATATCGGAGAGGATCTCCTCGTCCCTGAGGCGGGTGGAGAAAGTCGCCGCTGCCTGCGCCTTTAAGGGGCAGAAAAGCGGTGGCGCGGAGGCCCTGAAGGCCGCGGCGGAGGAAATGAGGGAGGCGGCGCGGGAGCTCAGAGGGCGGAACGCCCGTCTGCAGCTCCTGTTGGAGGAGGAGCGACAGGGGAGGAGGAGGGCAGAGGCGCTGTGGAACAGCGCGGCCCTCCCTCCCATCCTCCCTCCTCCTCCACCGCCGCGTCCCTCGGCGGAGGTAAATAAGCGGAGTGCGGCGGCAGTGGTGCGGGGCACCGCGGGCCCCTCCACCCGCACTCCGCCCGTGAAGAAGTCCCCGTCCTCCTCAGAAGACGATCTTCTGAGGAGGATTGGGGACATGATTGATGGCAAGCTGGCCGCCTTCCGGGAGGAGCTCCTCGCCGGAAGAGCGGTCAGCAGGAAGGCGGTGCCTCCCCGACCTGCTCCGGTACAGTCGGGGAAGGCAAAGAAGGGCGGAGTGATGGCTCCGCCCAGCGTTGCGGCACCAGGGCCCCGGGTCGCGACCCCCAAGGGGGGTGGTGTACCCGTGGTCGCGGTGGTCGCGTCCTCCACAGCACCCTCCCAAGGGGGGGTGGCGTGGAGTGAGGTGATGGGGCGGAAGGCGAAGCGGGCGGCGAGGAAGGCCTCGCAAGGCCGCGAAGGTCGGGAAGGAACGACCTGGTCGTCCCCCAAAAACGGCAGCGGTGACGCTGACCGTTGCGCAGGGGGGCGACCTGACCCTCGCGGAGGCGATGCGGCTCGCCAGGGAGAATATCTCCCTGGAAGAGCTGGGCATCGCCTCCGTGAGGGCGAAGAGGGCCGTGACCGGGGGTCTCTTGCTGGAGATCCCCGGTGCAGAAGGCGGCGCGAAGGCGGATCGTCTCGCCCAGAGGCTCCGGGAGCAGCTGGGCGAGCGAGGTGTCCGGGTCGCCCGGCCCACGAAGCGCACGGAGATGCGCGTTTGTGGGCTGGACGACTCGGTCAGCGCACAGGATGTGTCCCGTGCCCTTGCGAGGGCGGGGGACTGTCCTGTGGAGGACCTGCGGATCGGAGAGATCCGCAGGTCGCCCTCCGGCCTCGGGTCGGTGTGGGCCCGGTGCCCCCTCTCCGCCGCCCGTAAGGTGGCGGAATCCGGGAGGGTGTTGGTGGGGTGGGTTAGGTCTGGGTTAGGTATGGGTTAGGTCTGGGTTAGGTCTGGGTTAGGTCTGGGTTAGGTCTAAGATTTGCCCTCATCAGGCTCACAGTTTCGCGATTTTCACATACTTGTTGAACAGATCCTGGGTTTTTTCTGGTTTGGATCACGAAGTAGTGTGGTACCACACTGAAACAGTCAATTAAACCTGGTTTCGCTCAAATTTTTAGAGGATAACGCATGTTAGGTCTAGATTAGGTCTGGGATTTGTCTCATCAGGCTCATTCTTTCGCATATTTCTCATACTTGATGGCTATATCCTGGGCTTTTTCTGGATTGCATCACGTAGTAACGTAGTACCACACTGAAACAGTCAATGAAACCTGGTTTCCATCAATATTTTAGAGGACAACGCAAGTTAGGTCTAGGTAAGGCCTGAGATTTTCACTGATCAGACTCATACTTCCGCCTTCTTCACATACTTGTTGAACGGATCCTGGGTTTTTTCTGGTTTGGAACACGTAGTAATGTGGTACCACACTGAAACATTCAATTAAACCTGGTCTTGATAAATATTTTAGAGAATAACGCATGTTAGGTCTGGGTTAGGTCTAGGATTTGCCCTCATCAGGCTCACACTTTCGCATATTTCTCATACTTCATGGCTAGATCCTGGGCTATTTCTGGATTGGATCACGTAGTAAAGTGGTACCACACTGAAACATTCAATGAAACCTGGTCTGGATAAGAATTTTAGAGGATAACGCATGTTAGGTCAAGGTTAGGTCTAAGATTTGCCCTCATCAGGCTCACAGTTTCGCGTTTTTCACATACTTGTCGAACAGATCCTGGGTTTTTTGTGGTTTGGATCACGTAGTAATGTGGTACCACACTGAAACATTCAATTAAACCTGGTCTTGATAAATATTTTAGAGGATAACGCATGTTAGGTCTGGGATAGGTCTGGGATTTGCTCTCATCAGGCTCATACTTTCGTACACTTCACATACTTGTTGAACGGATACTGCGTTATTTTCTGGTTTGGATCACATAGTAATGTGGTACCACACTGAAACATTCAATTAAACCTGGTCTTGATAAATATTTTAGAGAATAACGCATGTTAGGTCTGGGTTAGGTCTAGGATTTGCCCTCATCGGGCTCATACTTTCGCATATTTCTCATACTTCATGGCTAGATCCTGGGCTATTTCTGGATTGGATCACGTAGTAAAGTGGTACCACACTGAAACATTCAATGAAACCTGGTGTGGATAGAAATTTTAGAGGATAACGCATGTTAGGTCAAGGTTAGGTCTAAGATTTGCCCTCATCAGGCTCACAGTTTCGCGTTTTTCACATACTTGTCGAACAGATCCTGGGTTTTCTCTGGTTTGGATCACGTAGTAATGTGGGTCCACACTGAACCAATCAATTAAACCTGGTCTTGATAAATATTTTAGAGGATAACGCATGTTAGGTCTGGGATAGGTCTTGGATTTGCCCTCATCAGACTCATACTTTCGCACACTTCACATACTCGTTGAACAGATCCTGCGTTATTTTCTGGTTTGGATCACATAGTAATGTGGTACCACACTGAAACATTCAATTAAACCTGGTCTTCATAAATATTTTAGAGGATAACGCATGTTAGGTCTGGGTTAGGTGTAGGATTTGCCCTCATCAGGCTCACAGTTTCGCGTTTTTCACATACTTGTTGAACAGATCCTGGGTTTTTTCTGGTTTGGATCACGTAGTAATGTGGTACCACACTAAAACAGTCAATTAAACCTGGTTTCGATCAATATTTTAGAGGATCACGCAAGCTAGGTCTGGGATAGGTCTGGGATTAGCCCTCATCAGGCTCATTCTTTCGCATATTTCTCATACTTTTTTTTTTTTTTTTTTTTTTTTTTTTTTTTTTTTTTTTTTTTTTTTTTTTTTTTGTCGTGGGGAAAATCTTCGAAAGACTCCCTCCCACCTCCTTGGGGAGAGGTGGGAGGGGTGTGTGGGATTCCCCGCGCCCGTACAACGACAGGCGCGGGACCTACCCACTAAAAACCCCACGGTGACCCTTCGGCACGCTTTGGGAGGATACCGGGAATCGCTCGAAGCATTCTTCCGGTATCCTCCCCGTGCCCGCGCTTTCGCGCCCATCCCCCGGGGGGACAATCGGTCCCCCCAGTAGACACACTGCCTCATAGCGGCGGGACGGGGCCACTCCATCCCGCCGCTATCCGTCCCGGGGCCGCGTTTAGTGGCGGCTGCGAGCCCCAACTCGCAACCGCCCGCGACCCCGTTTCCACCCCTCGGCGGCCGGGCGTTCACGGCCGCACCAGACCGCCGAAGGTGCTTCCCCTTGCGTCGGACCGGTAGGGGGAGGCACTCCAACCCCCAACCGGTCCGACCCGGCGCCGCCTGGCGGGAGGAGGGTCCCCTCAGGACCCCCCTCCCAGCCTAGGTCATCCGCCACGCCGTGGCGGCCGCCCGCCACGCCTCGCGACCGGGCGACGACCTCGGGCCACCGCACGAGCGCGAGCTTCAGCGCGCCGCTGAAGCTCGCGTTCCCTCCCCGCGGCCTCCTTCTGCAGCATTACGTTCTCGCAGAAGGAGGCCACGGCCCTCCACTTCTCCTCGCTGCCGAGCATGGCGCGCACCACGCCCGGCAGCGAGACATCCCGCCCGACGACGCCGACCAGGACACGGCGCTCCCCCTCCCACGCGGGGCATACCTCCAGGGTATGATCCGCCGTGTCCTGCTCAGCGTCGCAGTGGCAGCAACGCGCCGTCGGCTCCTTCCCTATCCGGCACAGGTATCTTCCGAAGCTGCCATGGCCGGAAAATACCTGTGCCATCCGGTAGGTGAGGCCGCCATGGCCTCTGTCCAGCCACTCCTTCAGGAGTGGCCGAACCGCCCCGACAGTCCGGTGCCCCGCGGTTGGCAGAGCCAGCCGCTCCTGCCACGCGAGCAACACGGACTGCCGGGCCTGGCGCTTCAAATCGCCCCAAGCAGGTTCCTGCCCGCCCGGGACCGCCCCCACCCCCGCGCGACGGTCGACGCGGTGCCGGTACATCACCGCGTGCGACCGCGCGAGCAGGTCCATGGGCGGCATCCCCGCTAGAACCGTCGCCGCCTCATGTGACATGGTCCGATACCCGCGGACGACCCTGAGCGCCATGCGCCTCTGCACCCGACGCAGCATAGTCATGCTGCGCCGGGAGGCAGCCAGGTCGTCCGCCCAGACGGGGGCCCCGTATAGGGCCACCGACTGGACCATTGCCACATAGAGGCGACGAACTCGGCCCGCCGGGCCCCCCAGGTTGGGCAGGATCCGGCCCAGAGCCGCAACCATCCTTTCCAACCGGGGGACCAGGCAGCGGAAATGCTCCACGAAACGCCAGTGGCTATCGAGGATCAGCCCCAGATACCTGATCTGGGGCTTCACCTCGATGTCAGCCCCACCCACCCGGATCAGAGGGGGTGGCGGATCCTGCCGAGGTGAATGAAACGCAATCACCTCGGTCTTATGGACCGCCACCGTCATCCCCATTCCCCTGATCCGGTCGACGACGCGTTGCGACCCCTCCTCCGCGCGACGCATGGCCCTCCCCCAGTGCGCCCCGACGGCCAGCACCAGTGTGTCATCCGCATAACACACCGTGCTGACGCCGTCGGGGAGGCCGGCCCGCAACACCGAGTCGTACGCGATGTTCCACAGGAGTGGCCCGAGGACCGACCCCTGCGGAACACCGCAGTACACCTCCCTCCGCATATCACCATCCCGGCCCGGATACTCGATCCACCTGCCGCGGAGATAATCCCCGACGACCGCCCTGAGACAAGGGGGGACTCGATGATATTCGAGTCCCCTCCTTATCTCTTCCCAGGGGAGGGTGTTAAAGGCATTGGCAATATCCAAGGATATTGCCAATGCCACCCCTCCCCGGGAGACGGCCGCCTCCGAGAGGGCCCTCACACGACCTATCGCGTCGATAGTCGATCGGCCCCCCCGGAAACCGAACTGGCAGTCGGCCAGACCGGGATCACCCCGCGACAGGTGCTCGACGAGGCGGGCAGCAATCACACGCTCGAAGAGCTTGCCCACCTCGTCGAGGAGACAAATGGGCCGGTATGCGGAGGGAGACTCCGCGGGCCGACCCTCCTTCCGGAGGAGGACCATCCTCGCCACCTTCCAACTGGGGGGGAATCGCCCGTCCCTCAGGCAGCGGTCGAACAACCGCCTGAGGTCGGCCCCAAGGACGCCCTGGGTCAAGACCCAAACCCGGCCGGGCACCCCATCCGGACCCGGGGCCGTGTTACGAACCCCGAGCCGTCTGATGGCCGCTGCCAGCTCCTCCTGCGTGACCCCCAGCTCGGCCGTCCACTCCACTGGGACAGCCGCCGCCGCCGGAGGACGCGGTCCCCTCTCCCCAATTGGGAAGAGTGTATTGACCACGTCCTCCAGCAGCCGGGGGTCAAGACCCTCGGTGACGGGGGGCGCCCACGGGCGGAGCTTATTCAGCACCACCTTATATGGGCGCCCCCATGGATCGTCATGAAGGGTCTGGAGGAGCTCCTTCCATGCCTGGGTCTTGGCCCGTTTGATGGTAACCTGCAGAGCAACCCGCGCCACGCGGTATGCTCCATACAGGTCATCAGCTGCCCTCGCTCGCGCCACGCCGTCGCCTGTACGTTGACGACGGCGCGCGCGGGTGTACTGGCGTCGGGCGCGGACAGTCGCGACTCGCAACTCCGCTATCGCGTCCGACCACCAGTACACCGCCCGGCGAGGAGAAGCCCGCCCGACCCGAGGCATCGCCGCGTCGCAAATACCCGCGACCAATGCTCCGAGCCGGGCGACCTCCTCCTCTATGCTCGGCAACTCGGCCGCTCCCTGCGGCCAAGTTGCAGCGAGGGCAGCTGCCATCAGGGCGTCCTTGTCCAGGCGCCGAAGCGCCCAGCGGCGTGGTGGGGTGCCACGCAGGCGGCCGTGTCGGGATGCACTCGCGGCGGCAGAGACCTCCATCCGGATGTACCGGTGATCGGAGAGTGTCTCTGCCCCCGCGACCACGTGCCAACCCGACACCATGCGCACGGCGTTGGGGGTCGCGAATCCAACATCCACGATGGACCCCCCATATCGCCGCACGCATGTGTGCTCCGACCCCCGGTTCAATACCCGGAGGTCGAGCCCCGCCGCCCAATCGCCCAGGATCCCGCCGCGAACGGAGGTCCTGGGGGATCCCCAAGCCACCGACTTGGCATTAAAATCCCCCAGGACCAGCACCGGCCGGGCCGCGTAGCGCTGCACGCATGCCGCGACCTCGGCCAAGTACAGCTCGAACGCAGCGTGACCGATACGGGGCGAAATGTAGCACCCCACCACAGCGACTCCCCCCCAGTCCACGGCGACGAATCCCCGACCGCGCTCCAACAAGGAGAACGGTGGGGACCCGTCGCCCCCTCCCCATACCGTCGCCACCAAGCCGTCCGCGTCGCCCACCCAATGAGGGTGATCAGGGACGCGGTACGGCTCGGCGGCGACCGCCAGGCCAACCCCCCACTCCGCGAGGACTTGGGACATCAAGTCCTGTGCCGCGCGGCAGTGGTTGAGGTTGGCCTGGAGGAGGAGGCGGGGCGGCATTAATTAATGGCCGCGCCAGCCTCCTCCCGGCCGTCCGTCCCCGTAGCACCGTCCACCTCCATGGAGGACGATGCCACCGCCCTCGGCACCGGAGCCGGTGCAGCCCGCCTCTTCCTCTCCTCCTTCCGGGAGGGGGGGGAGCACTTCTTGCTCCCCACCCTGTGATCGGCTGGCCTCCCCATGTCCGCACACAGCGGGCAGTGGGGGGCCGCCGAGCACTGGCTCGCACGGTGCTCTTTGGCACCGCAGCGGTAACACTGACCGCTGCGGTCCACCGGCGAGGTGCACCACTGCCTCACGTGCCCCAATTCGAGGCAGCGGTGACACTGGAGCGGGCGCGGCGCGAGGATTTCCACTCGCGCCGAAACCCACCCCACCAACACCCTCCCGGATTCCGCCACCTTACGGGCGGCGGAGAGGGGGCACCGGGCCCACACCGACCCGAGGCCGGAGGGCGACCTGCGGATCTCTCCGATCCGCAGGTCCTCCACAGGACAGTCCCCCGCCCTCGCAAGGGCACGGGACACATCCTGTGCGCTGACCGAGTCGTCCAGCCCACAAACGCGCATCTCCGTGCGCTTCGTGGGCCGGGCGACCCGGACACCTCGCTCGCCCAGCTGCTCCCGGAGCCTCTGGGCGAGACGATCCGCCTTCGCGCCGCTCTCTGCACCGGGGATCTCCAACAAGAGACCCCCGGTCACGGCCCTCTTCGCCCTCACGGAGGCGATGCCCAGCTCTTCCAGGGAGATATTCTCCCTGGCGAGCCGCATCGCCTCCGCGAGGGTCAGGTCGCCCCCCTGCGCAACGGTCAGCGTCACCGCTGCCGTTTTTGGGGGACGACCTGGTCGTGCCTTCCCGACCTTCGCGGCCTTTACCTTGGCCGCCGGCGGCGGAGGCGGAGGCTGCGGTTGCGAGGCCTTCCTCGCCGCCCGCTTCGCCTTCCGCCCCACCACCTCACTCCACGCCACCCCCCCTTGGGAGGGTGCCGTGGAGGACGCGACCACCGCGACCACGGGTACACCACCCCCCTTGGGGGTCGCAACCCGGGGCCCTGGTGCCGCAACGCTGGGCGGAGCCTTCACTCCGCCCTTCTTTGCCTTCCCCGACTGTACCGGAACAGGTCGGGGAGGCACCGCCTTCCTGCTGACCGCTCTTCCGGCGAGGAGCTCCTCCCGGAAGGCGGCCAGCTTGCCATCAATCATGTCCCCAATCCTCCTCAGAAGATCGTCTTCTGAGGAGGACGGGGACTTCTTCACGGGCGGAGTGCGGGTGGAGGGGCCCGCGGTGCCCCGCACCACTGCCGCCGCACTCCGCTTATTTACCTCCGCTGAGGGACGCGGCGGTGGAGGAGGAGGGAGGATGGGAGGGAGGGCCGCGCTGTTCCACAGCGCCTCTGCCCTCCTCCTCCCCTGTCGCTCCTCCTCCAACAGGAGCTGCAGACGGGCGTTCCGCCCTCTGAGCTCCCGCGCCGCCTCCCTCATCTCCTCCGCCGCGGCCTTCAGGGCCTCCGCGCCACCGCTTTTCTGCCCCTTAAAGGCGCAGGCAGCGGCGACTTTCTCCACCCGCCTCAGGGACGAGGAGATCCTCTCCGATATCTCCTCGGTCACCTCGTCCCTGAGGCAACTCAGCCTCACCGACGGGCTCATCGCCCCGCCCACCTCGACGACGGCCTGCCCCGTCCTCTTCCTCTTAGAGCCTATGTGGCTCGTGCTGGAGGAGAAGGACGAGACCGACGCCGTCTCGTCGTCCTCCTCCACCCTCCACGAAGCCGGACCTGGCGCTGAGTGGGGCGCGAGCGCCGCCACCCTAACCCCAGCCCCGTCTCCGTCCTCCCCAACCGACAAAACCCGCCCCATCCCCATTTTATTTTCTGTGTCCATAAAAATCCCACGAGATGGTCGGAAATAAAGGTCCACCCGGGCAGAGCCGCCTTACCCGGGTAAGCCTAATACTCCGGGGGTTCGGCAGGTTCCCCGGAGGTGGTCGCTTGGGATTGGGCCTTCTCCCCCAACCATGCATCCCATCGCCGCGCACCATAGCTTAGGATTGGAGGGCGATTTTATAGAGTCGCCATACTCGTGGCCCAGGCGGTTAAGCCAAGACCCCCGTTCCTCCTGCCGTCACGTACCATTCACAAAACCAATAGGGAATTTGGAATGGGTCGTTGTGACGACCAACAGGAGGCTTACGGTGTGTGTATGACTCGGGTACCCCGGGTTCGTTAAGCCCGTACTGCAGCTGAAAGGCTGGCAGCCCCTGAGGGAATATTTCTCATACTTGATGGCTATATCCTGGGCTTTTTCTGGATTGCATGACGTAGTAACGTAGTACCACACTGAAACAGTCAATGAAACCTGGGTTCCATCAATATTTTAGAGGATAACGCAAGTTAAGTCTGGGACCGCGAGTGGAAATCCTCGCGCCGCGCCCGCTCCAGTGTCACCGCTGCCTCGAATTGGGGCACGTGAGGCAGTGGTGCACCTCGCCGGTGGACCGCAGCGGTCAGTGTTACCGCTGCGGTGCCAAAGAGCACCGTGCGAGCCAGTGCTCGGCGGCCCCCCACTGCCCGCTGTGTGCGGACATGGGGAGGCCAGCCGATCACAGGGTGGGGAGCAAGAAGTGCTCCCCCCCCCTCCCGGAAGGAGAGGAAGAGGCGGGCTGCACCGGCTCCGGTGCCGAGGGCGGTGGCATCGTCCTCCATGGAGGTGGACGGTGCTACGGGGATGGACGGCCGGGAGGAGGCTGGCGCGGCCATTAATTAATGCCGCCCCGCCTCCTCCTCCAGGCCAACCTCAACCACTGCCGCGCGGCACAGGACTTGATGTCCCAAGTCCTCGCGGAGTGGGGGGTTGGCCTGGCGGGCGCCGCCGAGCCGTACCGCGTCCCTGATCACCCTCATTGGGTGGGCGTCGCGGACGGCTTGGTGGCGACGGTATGGGGAGGGGGCGACGGGTCCCCACCGTACTCCTTGTTGGAGCGCGGTCGGGGATTCGTTGCCGTGGACTGGGGGGGAGTCGCTGTGGTGGGGTGCTACATTTCGCCCCGTAGCGGTCACGCTGCGTTCGAGCTGTACTTAGCCGAGGTCGCGGCATGCGTGCAGCGCTACGCGGCCCGGCCGGTGCTGGTCCTGGGGGATTTTAATACCAAGTCGGTGGCTTGGGGATCCCCCAGGACCTCCGTTCGCGGCGGGATCCTGGGCGATTGGGCGGCGGGGCTCGACCTCCGGGTATTGAACCGGGGGTCGGAGCACACATGCGTGCGGCGATATGGGGGGTCCATCGTGGATGTTGGATTCGCGACCCCCAACGCCGTGCGCGTGGTGTCGGGTTGGCACGTGGTCGCGGGGGCAGAGACACTCTCCGATCACCGGTACATCCGGATGGAGGTCTCTGCCGCCGCGAGTGCATCCCGACACGGCCGCCTGCGTGGCACCCCACCACGCCGCTGGGCGCTTCGGCGCCTGGACAAGGACGCCCTGATGGCAGCTGCCCTCGCTGCAACTTGGCCGCAGGGAGCGGCCGAGTTGCCGAGCATAGAGGAGGAGGTCGCCCGGCTCGGAGCATTGGTCGCGGGTATTTGCGACGCGGCGATGCCTCGGGTCGGGCGGGCTTCTCCTCGCCGGGCGGTGTACTGGTGGTCGGACGCGATCGCGGAGTTGCGAGTCGCGACTGTCCGCGCCCGACGCCAGTACACCCGCGCGCGCCGTCGTCAACGTACAGGCGACGGCGTGGCGCGAGCGAGGGCAGCTGATGACATGTATGGAGCATACCGCGTGGCGCGGGTTGCTCTGCAGGTCGCCATCAAACGGGCCAAGACCCAGGCATGGAAGGAGCTCCTCCAGACCCTTGATGACGATCCATGGGGGCGCCCATATAAGGTGGTGCTGAATAAGCTCCGCCCGTGGGCGCCCCCCGTCACCGAGGGTCTTGACCCCCGGCTGCTGGAGGACGTGGTCAATACACTCTTCCCAATTGGGGAGAGGGGACCGCGTCCTCCGGCGGCGGCGGCTGTCCCAGTGGAGTGGACGGCCGAGCTGGGGGTCACGCAGGAGGAGCTGGCAGCGGCCATCAGACAGCTCGGGGTTCGTAACACGGCCCCGGGTCCGGATGGTGTGCCCGGCCGGGTTTGGGTCTTGACCCAGGGCGTCCTTGGGGCCGACCTCAGGCGGTTGTTCGACCGCTGCCTGAGGGACGGGCGATTCCCCCCCAGTTGGAAGGTGGCGAGGATGGTCCTCCTCCGGAAGGAGGGTCGGCCCGCGGAGTCTCCCTCCGCATACCGGCCCATTTGTCTCCTCGACGAGGTGGGCAAGCTCTTCGAGCGTGTGATTGCTGCCCGCCTCGTCGAGCACCTGTCGCGGGGTGATCCCGGTCTGGCCGACTGCCAGTTCGGTTTCCGGGGGGGCCGATCGACTATCGACGCGATAGGTCGTCTGAGGGCCCTCTCGGAGGCGGCCGTCTCCCGGGGAGGGGTGGCATTGGCAATGTCCTTGGATATTGCCAATGCCTTTAACACCCTCCCCTGGGAAGAGATAAGGAGGGGACTCGAATATCATCGAGTCCCCCCTTGTCTCAGGGCGGTCGTCGGGGATTATCTCCGCGGCAGGTGGATCGAGTATCCGGGCCAGGATGGTGATATGCGGAGGGAGGTGTACTGCGGTGTTCCGCAGGGGTCGGTCCTCGGGCCACTCCTGTGGAACATCGCGTACGACTCGGTGTTGCGGGCCGGCCTCCCCGACGGCGTCAGCACGGTGTGTTATGCGGATGACACACTGGTGCTGGCCGTCGGGGCGCACTGGGGGAGGGCCATGCGTCGCGCGGAGGAGGGGTCGCAACGCGTCGTCGACCGGATCAGGGGGATGGGGATGACGGTGGCGGTCCATAAGACCGAGGTGATTGCGTTTCATTCACCTCGGCAGGATCCGCCACCCCCTCTGATCCGGGTGGGTGGGGCTGACATCGAGGTGAAGCCCCAGATCAGGTATCTGGGACTGATCCTCGATAGCCACTGGCGTTTCGAGGAGCATTTCCGCTGCCTGGTCCCCCGATTGGAAAGGATGGTTGCGGCTCTGGGCCGGATCCTGCCCAACCTGGGGGGCCCGGCGGGCCGAGTTCGTCGCCTCTATGTGGCAATGGTCCAGTCGGTGGCCCTATACGGGGCCCCCGTCTGGGCGGACGACCTGGCTGCCTCCCGGCGCAGCATGACTATGCTGCGTCGGGTGCAGAGGCGCATGGCGCTCAGGGTCGTCCGCGGGTATCGGACCATGTCACATGAGGCGGCGACGGTTCTAGCGGGGATGCCGCCCATGGACCTGCTCGCGCGGTCGCACGCGGTGATGTACCGGCACCGCGTCGACCGTCGCGCGGGGGTGGGGGCGGCCCCGGGCGGGCAGGAACCTGCTTGGGGCGATTTGAAGCGCCAGGCCCGGCAGTCCGTGTTGCTCGCGTGGCAGGAGCGGCTGGCTCTGCCAACCGCGGGGCACCGGACTGTCGGGGCTGTTCGGCCACTCCTGAAGGAGTGGCTGGACAGAGGCCATGGCAGCCTCACCTACCGGCTGGCACAGGTATTTTCCGGCCATGGCAGCTTCGGAAGATACCTGTGCCAGATAGGGAAGGAGCCGACGGCGCGTTGCTGCCACTGCGACGCTGAACAGGACACGGGGGATCATACCCTGGAGGTATGCCCCGCGTGGGAGGGGGAGCGCCGTGTCCTGGTCGGCGTCGTCGGGCGGGATGTCTCGCTGCCGGGCGTGGTGCGCGCCATGCTCGGCAGCGAGGAGCAGTGGAGGGCCGTGGCCTCCTTCTGCGAGAACGTAATGTTGCAGAAGGAGGCCGCGGGGAGGGAGCGCGAGCTTCAGCGGCGCGCTGAAGCTCGCGCTCGTGCGGTGGCCCGAGGTCGTCGCCCGGTCGCGAGGCGTCGCGGGCGGCCGCCTCGGCGTGGCGGATGACCTAGGCTGGGAGGGGGGTCCTGAGGGGACCCTCCTCCCGCCAGGCGGCGCCGGGTCGGACCGGTTGGGGGTAGGAGTGCCTCCCCCTACCGGTCCGACGCAAGGGGAGGCACCCTCGGCGGTCTGGTGCGGCCATGAACGGCCGGCCGCCGGGGTGTGGAAACGGGGTCGCGGGCGGTTGCGAGTTGGGGCTCGCAGCCGCCACTAAACGCGGCCCCGGGACGGATAGCGGCGGGATGGAGTGGCCCCGTCCCGCCGCTATGAGGCAGTGTGTCTACTGGGGGGACCGATTGTCCCCCCGGGGGATGGGCGCGAAAGCGCGGGCACGGGGAGGATACCGGAAGAATGCTTCGAGCGATTCCCGGTATCCTCCCAAAGCGTGCCGAAGGGTCACAGTGGGGTTTTTAGTGGGTAGGTCCCGCGCCTGTCGTTGTACGGGCGCGGGGAATCCCACACACCCCTCCCACCCCTCCCCAAGGAGGTGGGAGGGAGTCTTTCGAAGATTTTCCCCACGACAAAGAAAAAAAAAAAAAAAAAAAAAATCCCAGACCTATCCCAGACCTAACTTGCGTTATCCTCTAAAATATTGATCGAAACCAGGTTTAATTGACCGTTTCAGTGTGGTACCACATTACTACGTGATCCAAACCAGAAAAAACCCAGGATCCGTTCAACAAGTATGTGAAGGATGCGAAAGTATGAGTCTGATCAGTGAAAATCTCAGGCCTTACCTAGACCTAACTTGCGTTGTCCTCTAAAATATTGATGGAAACCAGGTTTCATTGACTGTTTCAGTGTGGTACTACATTACTACGTGATGCATTCCAGAAAAAGCCCAGGATCTAGCCATCAAGTATGAGAAATATGCGAAAGAATGAGCCTGATGAGAGCAAATCCCAGACCTAACCTAGACCTAACATGCGTTATCCTCTAAAATATTGAGCGAAACCAGGTTTAATGGACTGTTTCAGTGTGGTACCACACTACTTCGTGATCCACTCCAGAACTAGCCCAGGATCTAGCCATGAAGTATGAGAAATATGCGAAAGTAAGAGCCTGATGAGGGCAAATCCTAGACCTATCCCAAACTTAACTTGCGTTATCCTCTAAAATATTTATCAAGACCAGGTTTAATTGATTGTTTCAGTGTGGTACCACATTACTACGTGATCCACACCAGAAAAAACCCAAGATCCGTTCAACAAGTATGTGAAGAATGCGAAAGTATGAGTCTGATGAGGTCAAATCCCAGACCAATCCCAGACTTAACTTGCGTTATCCTCTAAAATATTGATCGAAACCAGGTTTAATCGACTGTTTCAGTGTGGTACCACATTACTACGTGATCCAAACCAGAAAAAACCCAGGATCTGTTCAACGAGTATGTGAAGTGTGCGAAAGTATGAGTCTGATGAGGGCAAATCCCAGACCTATCCCAGACCTAACATGCGCTATCCTCGATAATATTTATCAAGACCAGGTTTAATTGATTGTTTCAGTGTGGACCCACATTACTACGTGATCCAAACCAGAAAAAACCCAGGATCTGTTCAACAAGTATGTGAAGAATGCGAAAGTATGAGTCTGATGAGGGCAAATCTCAGACCTATCCCAGACTTAACTTGCGTTATCCTCTAAAATATTAATCGAAACCAGGTTTAATCGACTGTTTCAGTGTGGTACCACATTACTATGTGATCCAAACCAGAAAAAACCCAGGATCTGTTCAACAAGTATGTGACAAACGCGAATGTATGAGTCTGATGAGGTCAAATCCCAGACCAATCCCAGACTTAACTTGCGTTATCCGCTAAAATATTGATCGAAACCAGGTTTAATCGACTGTTTCAGTGTGGTACCACATTACTACGTGATCCAAACCAGAAAAAACCCAGGATCTGTTCAACGAGTATGTGAAGTGTGCGAAAGTATGAGTCTGATGAGGGCAAATCTCAGACCTATCCCAGACCTAACATGCGTTATCCTCGAAAATATTTATCAAGACCAGGTTTAATTGATTGTTTCAGTGTGGACCCACATTACTACGTGATCCCAACCAGAAAAAACCCAGGATCCGTTCAACAAGTATGTCAAGAATGCGAAAGTATGAATCTGATGAGCGAAAATCCCAGACCTAACCTAGACCTAACATGCGTTATCCTCTAAAATATTGATCGAAACCAGGTTTAATTGACCGTTTCAGTGTGGTACCACATTACTACGTGATCCAAACCAGAAAAAACCCAGGATCCGTTCAACAAGTATGTGAAGGATGCGAAAGTACGAGTCCGATCAGTGAAAATCTCAGGCCTTACCTAGACCTAACTTGCGTTGTCCTCTAAAATATTGATGGAAACCTGGTTTCATTGACTGTTTCAGTGTGGTACTACATTAGTACGTGATGCAAACCAGAAACAACCCAGGATCTGTTCAACGAGTATGTGAAGTGTACGAAAGTATGAGTCTGATGAGGGCAAATCCCAGACCTATCCCAGACCTAACATGCGTTATCCTCTAAAATATTTATCAAGACCAGGTTTAATTGATTGTTTCAGTGTGGACCCACATTACTACGTGATCCAAACCAGAAAAAACCCAGGATCCGTTCAACAAGTATGTGAAGAATGCGAAAGTATGAGTCTGATGAGTGAAAATCCCAGACCTAACCTAGACCTAACATGCGTTATCCTCTAAAATATTTATCAAGACCAGGTTTAATTGATTGTTTCAGTGTGGTCCCACATTACTACGAGATCCAAACCAGAAAAAACCCAGGATCTGTTCAACATGTATGAGAAATATGCGAAAGAATGAACCTGATGAGAGCAAATCCCAGACCTAACCTAGACCTAACATGCGTTATCCTCTAAAATATTTTTCAAGACCAGGTTTAATTGATTGTTTCAGTGTGGACCCACATTACTACGTGATCCAAACCAGAAAAAACCCAGGATCTGTTCAACAAGTATGTGAAGAATGCGAAAGTATGAGTCTGATGAGTGAAAATCCCAGACCTAACCTAGACCTAACATGCGTTATCCTCTAAAATATTTATCAAGACCAGGTTTAATTGATTGTTTCAGTGTGGACCCACACTACTTCGTGATCCAAACCAGAAAAAACCCAGGATCTGTTCAACAAGTATGTGAAAAAGGCGAAACTGTGAGCCTGATGAGGGCAAATCTTAGACCTAACCCAGACCTAAGATGCGTTATCCTCTAAAATATTTAACCAGACCAGGTTTAATTAATTGTTTCAGCGTGGTACCACATTACTACGTGATCCAAACCAGAAAAAACCCAGGATCTGTTCAACAAGTATGTGAAAAACGCGAAAGTATGAGCCTGATGGGGGCAAATCCCAGACATATCCCAGACCTAACTTGCGTTGTCCTCTAAGATATTGATGGAAACCAGGTTTAATTGACTGTTTCAGTGTTGTACTACATTACTACGTGATGCAATCCAGAAAAAGCCCAGGATCTAGCCATCAAGTATGAGAAATATGCGAAAGAATGAGCCTGATGAGAGCAAGTCCCAGACCTAACTTGCAATGTCCTCTAAGATATTGATGGAAACCAGGTTTAATTGACTGTTTCAGTGTTGTACTTCATTACTACGTGATGCAATCCAGAAAAAGCCCAGGATCTAGCCATCAAGTATGAGAAATATGCGAAAGTATGAGCCTGATGAGGGCAAATCCTAGACCTAACCCAGACCTATCATGCGTTATCCTCTAAAATATTTATCAAGACCAGGTTTAATTGATTGTTTCAGTGTGGTCCCACATTACTACGTGATCCAAACCAGAAAAAACCCAGGATCTGTTCAACATGTATGAGAAATATGCGAAAGAATGAGCCTGATGAGAGCAAATCCCAGACCTAACCTAGACCTAACATGAATTATTCTCTAAAATATTGATCGAAACCAGGTTTAATTGACTGTTTCAGTGTGGTCCCACATTACTACGTGATCCAAACCAGAAAAAACCCAGAATCCGTTCAACAAGTATGTGAAGAATGCGAAAGTATGAGTCTGATAAATGAAAATCCCAGGCCTAACCTAGACCTAACATGAGTTATACTCTAAAATATTGATCGCAACCTGGTTTAATCGACTGTTTCAGTGTGCTACCACATTACTATGTGATCCAAACCAGAAAATAACCCAGGATCTGTTCAACGAGTATGTTAAGTGTGCGAAAGTATGAGTCTGATGAGGTCAAATCCCAGACCTATCCCAGACCTAACTTGCGTTATCCTCTAAGATATTGATCGAAACCAGGTTTAATCGACTGCTTCAGTGTGGTACCACATTACTACGTGATCCAAACCAGAAAAAACCCAGGATCAGTTCAACAAGTATGTGAAGAATGCGAAAGTATGAGTCTGATGAGTGAAAATCCCAGGGCTAACCTAGACCTAACATGCGTTATCCTCTAAAATATTGATCCAAACCAGGTTTAATGGACTGTTTCAGTGTGGTACCACACTACTACGTGATACAAACCAGAAAAAACCCAGGATCTGTTCAACAAGTATGTGAAAAACGCGAAAGTATGAGCCTGATGAGGACAAATCCCAGACCTATCCCAGACCTAACTTGCGTTGTCCTCTAAGATATTGATGGAAACCAGGTTTAATTGACTGTTTCAGTGTTGTACTTCATTACTACGTGATGCAATCCAGAAAAAGCCCAGGATCTAGCCATCAAGTATGAGAAATATGCGAAAGAATGAGCCTGATGAGAGCAAATCCCAGACCTAACATGAATTATTCTCTAAAATATTGATAGAAACCAGGTTTAATTGACTGTTTCAGTGTGGTCCCACATTACTACGTGATCCAAACCAGAAAAAACCCAGGATCCGTTCAACACGTATGTGACGAATGCGAAAGTATGAGCCTGATGAGTGAAAATCCCAGGCCTAACCTAGACCTAAGATGCGTTGTCCTCGAAAATATTGATCGAAACCTGGTTTAATCGACTGTTTCAGTGTGGTACCACATTATTATGTGATCCAAACCAGAAAATAACCCAGGATCTGTTCAACGAGTATGTGAAATGTGCGAAAGTATGAGTCTGATGAGGTCAAATCCCAGACCAATCCCAGACTTAACTTGCATTATCCTCTAAAATATTGATCGAAACCAGGTTTAATTGACTGTTTCAGCGTGGTACCACATTACTACGTGATACAATCCAGAAACAGCCCAGGATCTAGCCATGAAGTATGAGAAATATGTGAAAGTATGAGCCTGATGAGGGCAAATCCTAGACCTAACCCAGACCTAACATGCGTTATCCTCTAAAATGTTTATCAAGACCAGGGTTAATTGATTGTTTCAGTGTGGTCCCACATTAGTACGTGATCCGGACCAGAAAAAACCCAGGATCTGTTCAACAAGTATGTGAAGAATGCGAAAGTATGAGTCTGATGAGGGCAAATCCCAGACCTAACCTAGACCTAACATGCGTTATCCTCTAAAATATTTATCAAGACCAGGTTTAATTGATTGTTTCAGTGTGGTCCCACATTACTACGAGATCCAAACCAGAAAAAACCCAGGATCTGTTCAACATGTATGAGAAATATGCGAAAGAATGAGCCTGATGAGAGCAAATCCCAGACCTAACCTAGACCTAACATGCGTTATCCTCTAAAATATTTATCAAGACCAGGTTTAATTGATTGTTTCAGTGTGGACCCACATTACTACGTGATCCAAACCAGAAAAAACCCAGGATCAGTTCAACAAGTATGTGAAGAATGCGAAAGTATGAGTCTGATGAGTGAAAATCCCAGTGCTAACCTAGACCTAACATGCGTTATCCACTAAAATATTGATCGAAGCCAGGTTTAATCGACTGTTTCAGTGTGGTATCACACTACTACGTGACCCAAACCAGAAAAAACCCATGATCTGTTCAGCAAGTATGTGAAAAACGCGAAACTGTGAGCCTGATGTGGGCAAATCATAGACCTAACCCAGACCTAAGATGCGTTGTCCTCTAAAATATTGATGGAACCAGGTTTCATTGACTGTTTCAGTGTGGTACTACATTACTACGTGATGCAATCCAGAAAAAGCCCAGGATCTAGCCATCAAGTATGAGAAATATGCGAAGGAATGAGCCTGATGAGAGCAAATCCCAGACCTAACCTAGACCTAACACGCGTTATCCTCTAAAATATTGAGCGAAACCAGGTTTAATGGACTGTTTCAGTGTGGTACCACACTACTTCGTGATCCAAACCAGAAAAAACCCAGGATCTGTTCAACAAGTATGTGAAAAACGCGAAACTGTGAGCCTGATGAGGGCAAATCTTAGACCTAACCCAGACCTAAGATGCGTTATCCTCTAAAATATTTATCCAGACCAGATTTCATTGAATGTTTCAGTGTGGTACCACTTTACTACGTGATCCAATCCAGAAATAGCCCAGGATCTAGCCATGAAGTATGAGAAATATGCGAAAGTAAGAGCCTGATGAGGGCAAATCCTAGACCTATCCCAGACGTAACTTGCGTTATCCTCTAAAATATTGATCGAAACCAGGTTTAATTGACTGTTTCAGCGTGGTACCACATTACTACGTGATACAATCCAGAAACAGCCCAGGATCTAGCCATGAAGTATGAGAAATATGTGAAAGTATGAGCCTGATGAGGGCAAATCCTAGACCTAACCCAGACCTAACATGCGTTATCCTCTAAAATGTTTATCAAGACCAGGGTTAATTGATTGTTTCAGTGTGGTCCCACATTAGTACGTGATCCGGACCAGAAAAAACCCAGGATCTGTTCAACAAGTATGTGAAGAATGCGAGAGTATGAGTCTGATGAGGGCAAATCCCAGACCTATCCCAGACCCAACTTGCGTTATCCTCTAAAATATTGATCGAAACCAGGTTTAATTGACCGTTTCAGTGTGGTACCACATTACTACGTGATCCAAACCAGAAAAAACCCAGGATCCGTTCAACAAGTATGTGAAGAATGCGAAAGTATGAGTCTGATCAGTGAAAATCCCAGGCCTAACCCAGACCTAACATGAGTTATACTCTAAAATATTGATCGAAACCTGGTTTAATCGACTGTTTCAGTGTGGTACCACATTACTATGTGATCCAAACCAGAAAATAACCCTGTATCTGTTCAACGAGTATGTGAAGTGTGCGAAAGTATGAGTCTGATGAGGTCAAATCCCAGACCATTCCCAGACTTAACTTGCGTTATCCTCTAAAATATTGATCGAAACCAGGTTTAATCGACTGTTTCAGTGTGGTACCACATTACAACGTGATCCAAACCAGAAAAATTCCAGGATCTAGCCATCAAGTATGTGAAGAATGCGAAAGTATGAGTCTGATGAGTGAAAATCCCAGGCCTAACCTAGACCTAACATGCGTTATCCTCTAAAATATTGATCCAAACCAGGTTTAATGGACTGTTTCAGCGTGGTACCACACTACTACGTGATTCAAACCAGAAAAAACCCAGGATCTGTTCAACAAGTATGTGAAAAACGCGAAAGTATGAGCCTGATGAGGGCAAATCCCAGACATAGCCCAGACCTAACTTGCGTTGTCCTTTAAGATATTGATGGAAACCAGGTTTAATTGACTGTTTCAGTGTTGTACTTCGTTACTACGTGATGCAATCCAGAAAAAGCCCAGGATCTAGCCATCAAGTATGAGAAATATGCGAAAGAATGAGCCTGATGAGAGCAAATCCCAGACCTGACCTAGACCTAACATGAATTATTCTCTAAAATATTGATCGAAACCAGGTTTAATTGACTGTTTCAGTGTGGTCCCACATTACTACGTGATCCAAACCAGAAAAAACCCAGGATCCGTTCAACAAGTATGTGAAGAATGCGAAAGTATGAGTGTGATGAGTGAAAATCCCAGGCCTAACCTAGACCTAACATGCGTTATCCTCAAAAATATTGATCGAAACCTGGTTTAATCGTCTGTTTCAGTGTGGTATCGCATTACTATGTGATCCAAACCAGAAAAAACCCAGGATCCGTTCAACAGGTATGTGAAGACTGCGAAAGTATGAGTCTGATGAGTGAAAATCCCAGACCTAACCTAGACCTAACATGCGTTATCCTCTAAAATATTGATCCAAACCAGGTTTAATTGACTGTTTCAGTGTTGTACTTCATTACTACGTGATGCAATCCAGAAAAAGCCCAGGATCTAGCCATGAAGTATGAGAAATATGCGAAAGAATAAGCCTGATGAGGGCAAATCCCAGACCTAACCCAGACCTAACATGCGCTGCCCTCTAAGTTATTGATAGAAACCAGGTTTAATTGACTGTTTCAGTGTGGTACCACACTACTACGTGATCCAAACCAGAAAAACCCCAGGATCTGTTCAACAAGTATGTGTAAAACGCGAAAGTATGAGTCTGATGAGTGAAAATCCCAGGCCTAACCTAGACCTAACATGCGTTATCCTCAAAAATATTGATCGAAACCAGGTTTAATCGACTGTTTCAGTGTGGTACCACATTACTACGTGATCCAAACCAGAAAAAACCCAGGATCCGTTCAACAGGTATGTCAAGACTGCGAAAGTATGAGTCTGATGAGTGAAAATCCCAGACCTAACCTAGACCTAACATGCGTTGTCCTCTAAGATATTGATGGAAACCAGGTTTAATTGACTGTTTCAGTGTTGTACTCCATTACTACGTGATGCAATCCAGAAAAAGCCCAGGATCTAGCCATGAAGTTTGAGAAATATGCGAAAGTATGAGCCTGATGAGGGCAAATCCTAGACCTAACCCAGACCTAACATGCGTTAGCCTCTAAAATATTTATCAAGACCAGGTTTAATTGAATGTTTCAGTGTGGTACCACATTACTATGTGATGCAATCCAGAAAAAGCCCAGGATCTAGCCACCAAGTTTGAGAAATATGCGAAAGATTGAGCCTGATGAGGGCAAATCCCAGACCTAACCTAGACCTAACATGAATTATTCTCTAAAATATTGATCGAAACCAGGTTTAATTGACTGTTTCAGTGTGGTCCCACATTACTACGTGATCCAAACCAGAAAAAACCCAGGATCCGTTCAACAGGTATGTGAAGACTGCGAAAGTATGAGTCTGATGAGTGAAAATCTCAGACCTAACCTAGACCTAACATGCGTTGTCCTCTAAGATATTGATGGAAACCAGGTTTAATTGACTGTTTCAGTGTTGTACTTCATTACTACGTGATGCAATCCAGAAAAAGCCCAGGATCTAGCCATGAAGTATGAGAAATATGCGAAAGTAAGAGCCTGATGAGGGCAAATCCTAGACCTATCCCAGACCTAACTTGTGTTATCCTCTAAAATATTTATCAAGACCAGGTTTAATTGAATGTTTCAGTGTGGTACCTCACTACTTCGTGATCCAAACCAGAAAAAACCCAGGATCTGTTCAAGAAGTATGTGAAAAACGCTAAACTGTGTGCCTGATGAGGGCAAATCTTAGACCTAACCCAGACCTAAGATGCGTTAACCTCTAAAATATTTATCCAGACCAGGTTTAATTGAATGTTTCAGTGTGGTACCACGTTACTACGTGATCCAAACTAGAAAAAACCCAGGATCCGTTCAACAAGTATGTGAAGAATGCAGTAGTATGAGTCTGATGAGTGAAAATCCCAGGCCTAACCTAGACCTAACATGCGTTATCCTCTAAAATATTAATCGAAACCTGGTTTAATCGACTGTTTCAGTGTGGTACCACATTACTATGTGATCCAAACCAGAAAATAACCAAGGATCTGTTCAAGGAGTATGTGAAGTGTGCGAAAGTATGAGTCTGATGAGGTCAAATCCCAGACCAATCCCAGACCTAACTTGCGTTATCCTCTAAAATATTGTTCGAAACCAGGTTTAATCGACTGTTTCAGTGTGGTACCACATTACTACGTGATCCAAACCAGAAAAAACCCAGGATCCGTTCAACAAGTATGTGAAGAATGCGAAAGTATGAGTCCGATCAGTGAAAATCTCAGGCCTTACCTAGACCTAACTTGCGTTGTCCTCTAAAATAGTGATGGAAACCAGGTTTCATTGACTGTTTCAGTGTGGTACTACATTACTACGTGATGCAATCCAGAAAAAGCCCAGGATCTAGCCATCAAGTATGAGAAATATGCGAAAGAATGAGCCTGATGAGAGCAAATCCCAGACCTAACCTAGACCTAACATGCGTTATCCTCTAAAATATTGAGCGAAACCAGGTTTAATAGACTGTTTCAGTGTGGTACCACACTACTTCGTGTTCCATACCAGACAAAACCCAGGATCTGTTCAACAAGAATGTGAAAAACGCGAAACTGTGAGCCAGATGAGGGCAAATCTTAGACCTAACCCAGACCTAAGATGCGTTATCCTCTAAAAAAATTAACCAGACCAGGTTTCGTTGAATGTTTCAGTGTGGTACCACTCTACTACGTGATCCAATCCAAAAATAGCCCAGGATCTAGCCATGAAGTATGAGAAATATGCGAAAGTAAGAGCCTGATGAGGGCAAATCCTAGACCTATCCCAGACCTAACTTGCGTTATCCTCTAAAATATTGATCGAAACCAGGTTTAATTGCCTGTTTCAGCGTGGTACCACATTACTACGTGATACAATCCAGAAACAGCCCAGGATCTGTTCAATATGTATGAGAAATATGCGAAAGAAAGAGCCTGATGAGAGCAAATCCCAGACCTAACCTAGACCTAACATGAATTATTCTCTGAAATATTGATCGAAACCAGGTTTAATTGACTGTTTCAGTGTGGTCCCACATTACTACGTGATCCAAACCAGAAAAAACCCAGGATCCGTTCAACAAGTATGTGAAGAATGCGGAAGTATGTGTCTGATGAGTGAAAATCCCAGGCCTAACCTAGACCTAACACGCGTTATCCTCTAAAATATTGATCGAAACCTGGTTTAATCGACGGTTTCAGTGTGGTACCACATTACTATGTGATCCAAACCAGAAAATAACCCAGGATCTGTTCAAGGAGTATGTGAAGTGTGCGAAAGTATGAGTCTGATGAGATCAAATCCCAGACCTATCCCAGACCTAACTTGCGTTATCCTCTAAAATTTTGATCGAAACCAGGTTTAATTGACCGTTTCAGTGTGGTACCACATTACTACGTGATCCAAACCAGAAAAAACCCAGGATCCGTTCAACAAGTATGTGAAGGATGCGAAAGTATGAGTCTGATCAGTGAAAATCTCAGGCCTTACCTAGACCTAACATGCGTTATCCTCTAAAATATTGATCGAAACCAGGTTTAATCGACTGTTTCAGTGTGGTATCACACTACTACGTGACCCAAACCAGAAAAAACCCAGGATCCGTTCAACAAGTATGTGAAGGATGCGAAAGTATGAGTCTGATCAGTGAAAATCTCAGGCCTTACCTAGACCTAACATGCGGTATCCTCTAAAATATTGATCGAAACCAGGTTTAATCGACTGTTTCAGTGTGGTATCACACTACTACGTGACCCAAACCAGAAAAAACCCATGATCTGTTCAACAAGTATGTGAAAAACGCGAAAGTATGAGCCTGATGAGGGCAAATCCCAGACCTATCCCAGACCTAACTTGCGTTATCCTCTAAAATATTGATCGAAACCAGGTTTAATTGACCGTTTCAGTGTGGTACCACATTACTACGTGATCCAAACCAGAAAAAACCCAGGATCCGTTCAACAAGTATGTGAAGGATGCGAAAGTATGAGTCTGATCAGTGAAAATCTCAGGCCTTACCTAGACCTAACTTGCGTTGTCCTCTAAAATATTGATGGAAACCAGGTTTCATTGACTGTTTCAGTGTGGTACTACATTACTACGTGATGCAATCCAGAAAAAGCCCAGGACCTAGCCATCAAGTATGAGAAATATGCGAAAGAATGAGCCTGATGAGAGCAAATCCCAGACCTAACCGAGATCTAACATGCGTTATCCTCTAAAATATTGAGCGAAACCAGGTTTAATGGACTGTTTCAGTGTGGTACCACACTACTTCGTGATCCAAACCAGAAAAAACACAGGATCTGTTCAACAAGTATGTGAAAAACGCGAAACTGTGAGCCTGATGTGGGCAAATCTTAGACCTAACCCAGACCTAAGATGCGTTATCCTCTAAAATATTTATCCAGACCAGGTTTCATTGACTGTTTCAGCGTGGTACCACATTACTACGTGATCCAAACCAGAAAAAACCCAGGATCTGTTCAACAAGTATGTGAAAAACGCGAAAGTATGAGCCTGATGAGGGCAAATCCCAGACATATCCCAGACCTAACTAGCGTTGTCCTCTAAGATATTGATGGAAACCAGGTTTAATTGACTGTTTCAGTGTTGTACTACATTACTACGTGATGCAATCCAGAAAAAGCCCAGGATCTAGCCATCAAGTATGAGAAATATGCGAAAGAATGAGCCTGATGAGAGCAAATCCCAGACCTAACCTAGACCTAACATGCGTTATCCTCTAAAATATTGAGCGAAACCAGGTTTAATGGACTGTTTCAGTGTGGTACCACTTTACTACGTGATCCACTCCAGAACTAGCCCAGGATCTAGCCATGAAGTATGAGAAATATGCGAAAGTAAGAGCCTCATGAGGGCAAATCCTAGACCTATCCCAAACTTAACTTGCGTTATCCTCTAAAATATTTATCAAGACCAGGTTTAATTGATTGTTTCAGTGTGGTACCACATTACTACGTGATCCACACCAGAAAAAACCCAAGATCCGTTCAACAAGTATGTGAAGAATGCGAAAGTATGAGTCTGATGAGGTCAAATCCCAGACCAATCCCAGACTTAACTTGCGTTATCCTATAAAATATTGATCGAAACCAGGTTTAATTGACTGTTTCAGTGTGGTCCCACATTACTACGTGATCGAAACCAGAAAAAACCCAGGATCTGTTCAACAATTATGTGAAAAACGCGAAAGTATGAGCCTGATGACGGCAAATCCCAGACATATCCGAGACCTAACTTGCGTTGTCCTCTAAGATATTGATGGAAACCAGGTTTAATTGACTGTTTCAGTGTTGTACTCCATTACTACGTGATGCAATCAAGAAAAAGCCCAGGATCTAGCCATCAAGTATGAGAAATATGCGAAAGAATGAGCCTGATGAGAGCAAATCCCAGACCTAACCTAGACCTAACATGAATTATTCTCTAAAATATTGATCGAGACCGGGTTTAATCGACTGTTTCAGTGTGGTACCACATTACTACGTGATCCAAACCAGAAAAAACCGAGGATCAGTTCAACAAGTATGTGAAGAATGCGAAAGTATGAGTCTGATGAGTGAAAATCCCAGGGCTATCCTAGACCTAACATGCGTTATCCTCTAAAATATTGATCGAAACCAGGTTTAATCGACTGTTTCAGTGTGGTATCACACTACTACGTGACCCAAACCAGAAAAAACCCATGATCTGTTCAACAAGTATGTGAAAAACGCGAAAGTATGAGCCTGATGAGGGCAAATCCCAGACCTATCCCAGACCTAACTTGTGTTATCCTCTAAAATATTGATCGAAACCAGGTTTAATTGACCGTTTCAGTGTGGTACCACATTACTACGTGATCCAAACCAGAAAAAACCCAGGATCCGTTCAACAAGTATGTGAAGGATGCGAAAGTATGAGTCTGATCAGTGAAAATCTCAGGCCTTACCTAGACCTAACTTGCGTTGTCCTCTAAAATATTGATGGAAACCAGGGTTCATTGACTGTTTCAGTGTGGTACTACATTACTACGTGATGCAATCCCGAAAAAGCCCAGGATCTAGCCATCAAGTATGAGAAATATGCGAAAGAATGAGCCTGATGAGAGCAAGTCCCAGACCTATCCCAAACTTAACTTGCGTTATCCTCTAAAATATTTATCAAGACCAGGTTTAATTGATTGTTTCAGTGTGGTACCACATTACTACGTGATCCACACCAGAAAAAACCCAAGATCCGTTCATCAAGTATGTGAAGAATGCGAAAGTATGAGTCTGATGAGGTCAAATCCCAGACCAATCCCAGACTTAACTTGCGTTATCCTCTAAAATATTGATCGAAACCAGGTTTAATCGACTGTTTCAGTGTGGTACCACATTACTACGTGATCCAAACCAGAAAAAACCCAGGATCTGTTCAACGAGTATGTGAAGTGTGCGAAAGTATGAGTCTGATGAGGGCAAATCCCAGACCTATCCCAGACCTAACATGCGTTATCCTCGAAAATATTTATCAAGACCACGTTTAATTGATTGTTTCAGTGTGGACCCACATTACTACGTGATCCAAACCAGAAAAAACCCAGGATCCGTTCAACAAGTATGTGAAGAATGCGAAAGTATGAGTCTGATGAGTGAAAATCCCAGACCTAACCTAGACCTAACATGCGTTATCCTCTAAAATATTGATGGAAACCAGGTTTCATTGACTGTTTCAGCGTGGTACCACATTACTACGTGATCCAAACCAGAAAAAACCCAGGATCTGTTCAACAAGTATGTGAAAAACGCGAAAGTATGAGCCTGATGAGGGCAAATCCCAGACCCATCCCAGACCTAACATGCGTTATCCTCGAAAATATTTATCAAGACCACGTTTAATTGATTGTTTCAGTGTGGACCCACATTACTACGTGATCCAAACCAGAAAAAACCCAGGATCCGCTCAACAAGTATGTGAAGAATGCGAAAGTATGAGTCTGATGAGTGAAAATCCCAGGCCTTACCTAGACCTAACTTGCGTTGTCCTCTAAGATATTGATGGAAACCAGGTTTAATTGACTGTTTCAGTGTTGTACTACATTACTACGTGATGCAATCCAGAAAACGCCCAGGATCTAGCCATCAAGTATGAGAAATATGCGAAAGAATGAGCCTGATGAGAGCAAATCCCAGACCTAACCTAGACCTAACATGCGTTATCCTCTAAAATATTGAGCGAAACCAGGTTTAATGGACTGTTTCAGTGTGGTACCACTTTACTACGTGATCTACTCCAGAACTAGCCCAGGATCTAGCCATGAAGTATGAGAAATATGCGAAAGTAAGAGCCTGATGAGGGCAAATCCTAGACCTATCCCAAACTTAACTTGCGTTATCCTCTAAAATATTTATCAAGACCAGGTTTAATTGATTGCTTCAGTGTGGTACCACATTACTACGTGATCCACACCAGAAAAAACCCAAGATCCGTTCAACAAGTATGTGAAGAATGCGAAAGTATGAGTCTGATGAGGTCAAATCCCAGACCAATCCCAGACTTAACGTGCGTTATCCTCTAAAATATTGATCGAAACCAGGTTTAATCGACTGTTTCAGTGTTGTACCACATTACTACGTGATCCAAACCAGAAAAAACCCAGGATCTGTTAAACGAGTATGTGAAGTGTGCGAAAGTATGAGTCTGATGAGGGCAAATCCCAGACCTATCCCAGACCTAACATGCGTTATCCTCGAAAATATTTATCAAGACCACGTTTAATTGATTGTTTCAGTGTGGACCCACATTACTACGTGATCCAAACCAGAAAAAACCCAGGATCCGTTCAACAAGTATGTGAAGAATGCGAAAGTATGAGTCTGATGAGTGAAAATCCCAGACCTAACCTAGACCTAACATGCGTTATCCTCTAAAATATTGATCGAAACCAGGTTTAATTGGCCGTTTCAGTGTGGTACCACATTACTACGTGATCCAAACCAGAAAAAACCCAGGATCCGTTCAACAAGTATGTGAAGGATGCGAAAGTATGAGTCTGATAAGTGAAAATCTCAGGCCTTACCTAGACCTAACTTGCGTGGTCCTCTAAAATATTGATGGAAACCAGGTTTCATTGACTGTTTCAGTGTGGTACTACATTACTACGTGATGCAATCCAGAAAAAGCACAGGATCTAGCCATCAAGTATGAGAAATATGCGAAAGAATGAGCCTGATGAGAGCAAATCCCAGACCTAACCTAGACCTAACATGCGTTATCCTCTAAAATATTGAGCGAAACCAGGTTTAATGGGCTGTTTCAGTGTGGTACCACACTACTTCGTGATCCAAACGAGAAAAAACCCAGGATCTGTTCAACAAGTATGTGAAGAATGCGAAAGTATGAGTCTGATGAGTGAAAATCCCAGGGCTAACCTAGACCTAACATGCGTCATCCTCTAAAATATTGATCAAAACCAGGTTTAATGGACTGTTTCAGTGTGGTATCACACTACTACGTGACCCAAACCAGAAAAAACCCATGATCTGTTCAACAAGTATGTGAAAAACGCGAAAGTATGAGCCTGATGAGGGCAAATCCCAGACCTATCCCAGACCTAACTTGTGTTATCCTCTAAAATATTGATCGAAACCAGGTTTAATTGACCGTTTCAGTGTGGTACCACATTACTACGTGATCCAAACCAGAAAAAACCCAGGATCCGTTCAACAAGTATGTGAAGGATGCGAAAGTATGAGTCTGATCAGTGAAAATCTCAGGCCTTACCTAGACCTAACTTGCGTTGTCCTCTAAGATATTGATGGAAACCAGGTTTAATTGACTGTTGCAGTGTTGTACTTCATTACTACGTGATGCAATCAAGAAAAAGCCCAGGATCTAGCCATCAAGAATGAGAAATATGCGAAAGAATGAGCCTGATGAGAGCAAATCCCAGACCTAACCTAGACCTAACATGAATTATTCTCTAAAATATTGATCGAAACCAGGTTTAATTGACTGTTTCAGTGTGGTCCCACATTACTACGTGATCCAAACCAGAAAAAACCCCGGATCCCTTCAACAAGTATGTGAAGAATGCGAAAGTATGAGTCTGATGAGTGAAAATCCCAGGCCTAACCTAGACCTAACATGAGTTATACTCTAAAATATTGATCGAAACCAGGTATAATCGACTGTTTCAGTGTGGTACCACGTTACTACGTGATCCAAACCAGCAAAAACCCAGGATCAGTTCAACAAGTATGTGAAGAATGCGAAAGTATGAGTCTGATCAGTGAAAATCCCAGGCCTAACCTAGACCTAGCTTGCGTTATCCTCTAAAATATTGATCGAAACCAGGTTTAATCGACTGTCTCAGTGTGGTACCACATTACTACGTGACCCAAACCAGAAAAATCCCATGACCTGTTCAACAAGTATGTGAAGAATGCGAAAGTATGTGTCTGATCAGTGAAAATCTCAGGCCTTACCTAGACCTAACTTCCGTTGTCCTCTAAAATAGTGATGGAAACCAGGTTTCATTGACTGTTTCAGTGTGGTACTACATTACTACGTGATGCAATCCAGAAAAAGCCCAGGATCTAGCCATCAAGTATGAGAAATATGCGAAAGAATGAGCCTGATGAGAGCAAATCCCAGACCTAACCTAGACCTAACATGCGTTATCCTCTAAAATATTGAGCGAAACCAGGTTTAATGGACTGTTTCAGCGTGGTACCACACTACTTCGTGATCCAAACCAGACAAAACCTAGGATCTGTTCATCAAGAATGTGAAAAACGCGAAACTGTGAGCCTGATGAGGGCAAATCTTACACCTAACCCAGACCTAAGATGCGTTATCCTCTAAAATATTTATCCAGACCAGGTTTCATTGAATGTTTCAGTGTGGTACCACTTTACTACGTGATCCAGTCCAGAAATAGCCCGGGATCTGTTCAACGAGTATGTGAAAAACGCGAAAGAATGAGCCTGATGAGGGCAAATCCCAGACATATCCCAGACCTAACTTGCGCTGTCCTCTAAGATATTGATCGAAACCTGGTTTAATCGACTGTTTCAGTGTGGTACCACATTACTATGTGATCCAAACCAGAAAATAACCCAGGATCTAGCCATCAAGTATGAGAAATATGCGAAAGAATGAGCATGATGAGAGCAAATCCCAGACCTAACCTAGACCTAACATGAATTATTCTCTAAAATATTGATCGAAACCAGGTTTAATTGACTGTTTCAGTGTGGTCCCACATTACTACGTGATCCAAACCAGAAAAAACCCAGGATCCGTTCAACAAGTATGTGAAGAATGCGAAAGTATGAGCCTGATGAGGGCAAATCCCAGACATATCCCAGACCTAACTTGCGTTGTCCTCTAAGATATTGATGGAAACCAGGTTTAATTGACTGTTTCAGTGTTGTACTTCATTACTACGTGATGCAATCCAGAAAAAGCCCAGGATCTAGCCATCAAGTATGGGAAATATGCGAAAGAATGAGCCTGATGAGAGCAAATCCCAGACCTAACCTAGACCTAACATGAATTATTCTCTAAAATATTGATCGAGACCAGGTTTCATTGACTGTTTCAGCGTGGTACCACATTACTACGTGATCCAAACCAGAAAAAACCCAGGATCTGTTCAACAAGTATGTGAAAAACGCGAAAGTATGAGCCTGATGAGGGCAAATCCCAGACATATCCCAGACCTAACCTGCGTTGTCCTCTAAGATATTGATGGTAACCAGGTTTAATTGACTGTTTCAGTGTTGTACTACATTACTACGTGATGCAATCCAGAAAACGCCCAGGATCTAGCCATCAAGTATGAGAAATATGCGAAAGAATGAGCCTGATGAGAGCAAATCCCAGACCTAACCTAGACCTAACATGCGTTATCCTCTAAAATATTGAGCGAAACCAGGTTTAATGGACTGTTTCAGTGTGGTACCACTTTACTACGTGATCTACTCCAGAACTAGCCCAGGATCTAGCCATGAAGTATGAGAAATATGCGAAAGTAAGAGCCTGATGAGGGCAAATCCTAGACCTATCCCAAACTTAACTTGCGTTATCCTCTAAAATATTTATCAAGACCAGGTTTAATTGATTGCTTCAGTGTGGTACCACATTACTACGTGATCCACACCAGAAAAAACCCAAGATCCGTTCAACAAGTATGTGAAGAATGCGAAAGTATGAGTCTGATGAGGTCAAATCCCAGACCAATCCCAGACTTAACGTGCGTTATCCTCTAAAATATTGATCGAAACCAGGTTTAATCGACTGTTTCAGTGTTGTACCACATTACTACGTGATCCAAACCAGAAAAAACCCAGGATCTGTTCAACGAGTATGTGAAGTGTCCGAAAGTATGAGTCTGATGAGGGCAAATCCCAGACCTATCCCAGACCTAACATGCGTTATCCTCGAAGATATTTATCAAGACCACGTTTAATTGATTGTTTCAGTGTGGACCCACATTACTACGTGATCCAAACCAGAAAAAACCCAGGATCCGTTCAACAAGTATGTGAAGAATGCGAAAGTATGAGTCTGATGAGTGAAAATCCCAGACCTAACCTAGACCTAACATGCGTTATCCTCTAAAATATTGATCGAAACCAGGTTTAATTGGCCGTTTCAGTGTGGTACCACATTACTACGTGATCCAAACCAGAAAAAACCCAGGATCCGTTCAACAAGTATGTGAAGGATGCGAAAGTATGAGTCTGATAAGTGAAAATCTCAGGCCTTACCTAGACCTAACTTGCGTGGTCCTCTAAAATATTGATGGAAACCAGGTTTCATTGACTGTTTCAGTGTGGTACTACATTACTACGTGATGCAATCCAGAAAAAGCCCAGGATCTAGCCATCAAGTATGAGAAATATGCGAAAGAATGAGCCTGATGAGAGCAAATCCCAGACCTAACCTAGACCTAACATGCGTTATCCTCTAAAATATTGAGCGAAACCAGGTTTAATGGGCTGTTTCAGTGTGGTACCACACTACTTCGTGATCCAAACCAGAAAAAACCCAGTATCTGTTCAACAAGTATGTGAAAAACGCGAAACTGTGAGCCTGATGAGGGCAAATCTTAGACCTAACCCAGACCTAAGATGCGTTATCCTCTAAAATATTTATCCAGACCAGGTTTCATTGACTGTTTCAGCGTGGTACCACATTACTACGTGATCCAAACCAGAAAAAACCCAGGATCTGTTCAACAAGTATGTGAAAAACGCGAAAGTATGAGCCTGATGAGGGCAAATCCCAGACATATCCCAGACCTAACTTGCGTTGTCCTCTAAGATATTGATGGAAACCAGGTTTAATTGACTGTTGCAGTGTTGTACTACATTACTACGTGATGCAATCCAGAAAAAGCTCAGGATCTAGCCATCAAGTATGAGAAATATGCGAAAGAATGAGCCTGATGAGAGCAAATCCCAGACCTATCCCAGACGTAACATGCGTTGTCCTCTAAAATATTGATCGAAACCAGGTTTAATTGACCGTTTCAGTGTGGTGCCACATTACTACGTGATCCAAACCAGAAAAAACCCAGGATCCGTTCAACAAGTATGTGAAGGATGCGAAAGTATGAGTCTGATCAGTGGAAATCACAGGCCTTACCTAGACCTAACTTGCGTTGTCCTCTAAAATATTGATGGAAACCAGGTTTCATTGACTGTTTCAGTGTGGTACTACATTACTACGTGATGCAATCCAGAAAAAGCCCAGGATCTAGCCATCAAGTATGAGAAATATGCGAAGGAATGAGCCTGATGAGAGCAAATCCCAGACCTAACCTAGACCTAACATGCGTTATCCTCTAAAATATTGAGCGAAACCAGGTTTAATGGACTGTTTCAGGGTGGTACCACATTACTTCGTGATCCAAACCAGAAATAGCCCAGGATCTAGCCATGAAGTATGAGAAATATGCGAAAGTAAGAGCCTGATGAGGGCAAATCCTAGACCTATCCCAGACGTAACTTGCGTTATCCTCTAAAATATTGATCGAAACCAGGTTTAATTGACTGTTTCAGCGTGGTACCACATTACTACGTGGTCCAAACCAGAAAAAACCCAGGATCAGTTGAACAAGTAAGTGAAGAATGCGAAAGTATGAGTCTGATGAGTGAAAATCCCAGGGCTAACCTAGACCTAACATGCGTCATCCTCTAAAATATTGATCAAAACCAGGTTTAATGGACTGTTTCAGTGTGGTATCACACTACTACGTGACCCAAACCAGAAAAAACCCATGATCTGTTCAACAAGTATGTGAAAAACGCGAAAGTATGAGCCTGATGAGGGCAAATCCCAGACATATCCCAGACCTAACTTGCGTTGTCCTCTAAGATATTGATGGAAACCAGGTTTAATTGACTGTTTCAGTGTTGTACTTCATTACTACGTGATGCAATCCAGAAAAAGCCCAGGATCTAGCCATCAAGTATGGGAAATATGCGAAAGAATGAGCCTGATGAGAGCAAATCCCAGACCTAACCTAGACCTAACATGAATTATTCTCTAAAATATTGATCGAGACCAGGTTTCATTGACTGTTTCAGCGTGGTACCACATTACTACGTGATCCAAACCAGAAAAAACCCAGGATCTGTTCAACAAGTATGTGAAAAACGCGAAAGTATGAGCCTGATGAGGGCAAATCCCAGACATATCCCAGACCTAACCTGCGTTGTCCTCTAAGATATTGATGGAAAGCAGGTTTAATTGACTGTTTCAGTGTTGTACTACATTACTACGTGATGCAATCCAGAAAACGCCCAGGATCTAGCCATCAAGTATGAGAAATATGCGAAAGAATGAGCCTGATGAGAGCAAATCCCAGACCTAACCTAGACCTAACATGCGTTATCCTCTAAAATATTGAGCGAAACCAGGTTTAATGGACTGTTTCAGTGTGGTACCACTTTACTACGTGATCTACTCCAGAACTAGCCCAGGATCTAGCCATGAAGTATGAGAAATATGCGAAAGTAAGAGCCTGATGAGGGCAAATCCTAGACCTATCCCAAACTTAACTTGCGTTATCCTCTAAAATATTTATCAAGACCAGGTTTAATCGACTGTTTCAGTGTTGTACCACATTACTACGTGATCCAAACCAGAAAAAACCCAGGATCTGTTCAACGAGTATGTGAAGTGTGCGAAAGTATGAGTCTGATGAGGGCAAATCCCAGACCTATCCCAGACCTAACATGCGTTATCCTCGAAAATATTTATAAAGACCACGTTTAATTGATTGTTTCAGTGTGGACCCACATTACTACGTGATCCAAACCAGAAAAAACCCAGGATCCGTTCAACAAGTATGTGAAAAACGCGAAAGTATGAGTCTGATGAGTGAAAATCCCAGTCCTAACCTAGACCTAACATGCGTTATCCTCTAAAATATTGATCGAAACCAGGTTTAATTGGCCGTTTCAGTGTGGTACCACATTACTACGTGATCCAAACCAGAAAAAACCCAGGATCCGTTCAACAAGTATGTGAAGGATGCGAAAGTATGAGTCTGATAAGTGAAAATCTCAGGCCTTACCTAGACCTAACTTGCGTGGTCCTCTAAAATATTGATGGAAACCAGGTTTCATTGACTGTTTCAGTGTGGTACTACATTACTACGTGATGCAATCCAGAAAAAGCCCAGGATCTAGCCATCAAGTATGAGAAATATGCGAAAGAATGAGCCTGATGAGAGCAAATCCCAGACCTAACCTAGACCTAACATGCGTTATCCTCTAAAATATTGAGCGAAACCAGGTTTAATGGGCTGTTTCAGTGTGGTACCACATTACTATGTGATCCAAACCAGAAAATAACCCAGGATCTGTTCAACAAGTATGTGAAAAACGCGAAACTGTGAGCCTCATGAGGGCAAATCTTAGACCTAACCCAGACCTAAGATGCGTTATCCTCTAAAATATTTATCCAGACCAGGTTTCATTGACTGTTTCAGCGTGGTACCACATTACTACGTGATCCAAACCAGAAAAAACCCAGGATCTGTTCAACAAGTATGTGAAAAACGCGAAAGTATGAGCCTGATGAGGGCAAATCCCAGACATATCCCAGACCTAACTTGCGTTGTCCTCTAAGATATTGATGGAAACCAGGTTTAATTGACTGTTGCAGTGTTGTACTACATTACTACGTGATGCAATCCAGAAAAAGCTCAGGATCTAGCCATCAAGTATGAGAAATATGCGAAAGAATGAGCCTGATGAGAGCAAATCCCAGACCTATCCCAGACGTAACATGCGTTGTCCTCTAAAATATTGATCGAAACCAGGTTTAATTGACCGTTTCAGTGTGGTGCCACATTACTACGTGATCCAAACCAGAAAAAACCCAGGATCCGTTCAACAAGTATGTGAAGGATGCGAAAGTATGAGTCTGATCAGTGGAAATCACAGGCCTTACCTAGACCTAACTTGCGTTGTCCTCTAAAATATTGATGAAAACCAGGTTTCATTGACTGTTTCAGTGTGGTACTACATTACTACGTGATGCAATCCAGAAAAAGCCCAGGATCTAGCCATCAAGTATGAGAAATATGCGAAGGAATGAGCCTGATGAGAGCAAATCCCAGACCTAACCTAGACCTAACATGCGTTATCCTCTAAAATATTGAGCGAAACCAGGTTTAATGGACTGTTTCAGTGTGGTACCACATTACTTCGTGATCCAAACCAGAAATAGCCCAGGATCTAGCCATGAAGTATGAGAAATATGCGAAAGTAAGAGCCTGATGAGGGCAAATCCTAGACCTATCCCAGACGTAACTTGCGTTATCCTCTAAAATATTGATCGAAACCAGGTTTAATTGACTGTTTCAGCGTGGTACCACATTACTACGTGGTCCAAACCAGAAAAAACCCAGGATCTGTTCAACAAGTATGTGAAAAACGCGAAAGTATGAGTCTGATGAGTGAAAATCCCAGGGTTATCCTAGACCTAACATGCGTTATCCTCTAAAATATTGATCGAAACCAGGTTTAATCGACTGTTTCAGTGTGCTATCACACTTCTACGTGACCCAAACCAGAGAAAACCCATGATCTGTTCAACAAGTATGTGAAAAACGCGAAAGTATGAGCCTGATGAGGGCAAGTCCCAGACCTATCCCAGACCTAACTTGCGTTATCCTCTAAAATATTGATCGAAACCAGGTTGAATTGATCGTTTCAGTGTGGTACCACATTACTACGTGATCCAAACCAGAAAAAACCCAGGATCCGTTCAACAAGTATGTGAAGCATGCGAAAGTATGAGTCTGATAAGTGAAAATCTCAGGTCTTACCTAGACCTAACTTGCGTTGTCCTCTAAAATAGTGATGGAATCCAGGTTTAATGGACTGTTTCAGTGTGGTACCACATTACTACGTGATCCACTCCAGAAAAAACCCAAGATCCGTTCAACAAGTATGTGAAGAATGCGAAAGTATGAGTCTGATGAGGTCAAATCCCAGACCAATCCCAGACGTAACTTGCGTTATCCTATAAAATATTGATCGAAACCACGTTTAATCGACTGTTTCAGTGTGGTACCACATTACTACGTGATCCAAACTAGAAAAAACCCAGGATCTGTTCAACAATTATGTGAAAAACGCGAAAGTATGAGCCTGATGACGGCAAATCCCAGACATATCCCAGACCTAACTTGCGTTGTCCTCTAAGATATTGATGGAAACCAGGTTTAATTGACTGTTTCAGTGCTGTACTTCATTACTACGTGATGCAATCAAGAAAAAGCCCAGGATCTAGCCATCAAGTATGAGAAATATGCGAAAGAATGAGCCTGATGAGAGCAAATCCCAGACCTAACCTAGACCTAACATGAATTATTCTCTAAAATATTGATCGAAACCAGGTTTAATTGACTGTTTCAGTGTGGTCCCACATTACTACCTGATCCAAACCAGAAAAAACCCCGGATCCCTTCAACAAGTATGTGAAGAATGCGAAAGTATGAGTCTGATCAGTGAAAATCCCAGGCCTAACCTAGACCTAACATGACTTATACTCTAAAATATTGATCGAAACCTGGTTTAATCGACTGTTTCAGTGTTGTACCACATTACTACGTGATCCAAACCAGAAAAAACCCAGGATCTGTTCAACGAGTATGTGAAGTGTGCGAAAGTATGAGTCTGATGAGGGCAAATCCCAGACCTATCCCAGACCTAACATGCGTTATCCTCAAAAATATTTATCAAGACCACGTTTAATTGATTGTTTCAGTGTGGACCCACATTACTACGTGATCCAAACCAGAAAAAACCCAGGATCCGTTCAACAAGTATGTGAAGAATGCGAAAGTATGAGTCTGATCAGTGAAAATCTCAGGCCTTACCTAGACCTAACTTGCGTTGTCCTCTAAAATATTGATGGAAACCAGGTTTCATTGACTGTTTCAGTGTGGTACTACATTACTACGTGATGCAATCCAGAAAAAGCCCAGGATCTAGCCATCAAGTATGAGAAATATGCGAAAGAATGAGCCTGATGAGAGCAAATCCCAGACCTAACCTAGACCTAACATGCGTTATCCTCTAAAATATTGAGCGAAACCAGGTTTAATGGGCTGTTTCAGTGTGGTACCACACTACTTCGTGATCCAAACCAGAAAAAACCCAGGATCTGTTCAACAAGTATGTGAAAAACGCGAAACTGTGAGCCTGATGAGGGCAAATCTTAGACCTAACCCAGACCTAAGATGCGTTATCCTCTAAAATATTTATCCAGACCAGGTTTCATTGACTGTTTCAGCGTGGTACCACATTACTACGTGATCCAAACCAGAAAAAACCCAGGATCTGTTCAACAAGTATGTGAAAAACGCGAAAGTATGAGCCTGATGAGGGCAAATCCCAGACATATCCCAGACCTAACTTGCGTTGTCCTCTGAAATATTGATCGAAACCAGGTTTAATTGACCGTTTCAGTGTGGTACCACATTACTACGTGATCCAAACCAGAAAAAACCCAGGATCCGTTCAACAAGTATGTGAAGGATGCGAAAGTATGAGTCTGATCAGTGGAAATCACAGGCCTTACCTAGACCTAACTTGCGTTGTCCTCTAAAATATTGATGGAAACCAGGTTTCATTGACTGTTTCAGTGTGGTACTACATTACTACGTGATGCAATCCAGAAAAAGCCCAGGATCTAGCCATCAAGTATGAGAAATATGCGAAGGAATGAGCCTGATGAGAGCAAATCCCAGACCTATCCCAGACGTAACTTGCGTTATTCTCTAAAATATTGATCAAAACCAGGTTTAATGGACTGTTTCAGTGTGGTACCACACTACAACGTGATCCAAACCTGAAAAAACCCAGGATCTGTTCAACAAGTATGTGAAAAACGCGAAAGTATGAGCCTGATGAGGGCAAATCCGAGACATATCCCAGACGTAACTTGCGTTATTCTCTAAAATATTGATCAAAACCAGGTTTAATGGACTGTTTCAGTGTGGTACCACACTACAACGTGATCCAAACCTGAAAAAACCCAGGATCTGTTCAACAAGTATGTGAAAAACGCGAAAGTATGAGCCTGATGAGGGCAAATCCGAGACATATCCCAGACCTAACTTGCGTTGTCCTCTAAGATATTGATGGAAACCAGGTTTAATTGACTGTTGCAGTGTTGTACTTCATTACTACGTGATGCAATCCAGAAAAAGCCCAGGATCTAGCCATCAAGTATGAGAAATATGCGAAAGAATGAGCCTGATGAGAGCAAATCCCAGACCTAACCTAGACCTAACATGAATTATTCTCTAAAATATTGATCGAAACCAGGCTTAATTGACTGTTTCAGGGTGGTCCCACATTACTACGTGATCCAAACCAGAAAAAACCCAGGATCCGTTCAACAAGTATGTGAAGAATGCGAAAGTATGAGTCTGATGAGTGAAAATCCCAGGCCTAACCTAGACCTAACATGAGTTATACTCTAAAATATTGATCGAAACCTGGTTTAATCGACTGTTTCAGTGTGGTACCACATTAGTATGTGATCCAAACCAGAAAATAACCCAGGATCTAGCCATCAAGTATGAGAAATATGCGAAAGAATGAGCATGATGAGAGCAAATTCCAGACCTAACCTAGACCTAACATGAATTATTCTCTAAAATATTGATCGAAACCAGGCTTAATTGACTGTTTCAGTGTGGTCCCACATTACTACGTGATCCAAACCAGAAAAAACCCAGGATCCGTTCAACAAGTATGTGAGGAATGCGAAAGTATGAGTCTGATGAGTGAAAATCCCAGGCCTAACCTGGACCTAACATTCGTTATCCTCAAAAATATTGATCGAAACCTGGTTAAATCGACTGTTTCAGTGTGGAACCACATTACTATGTGATCCAAACCAGAAAATAACCCAGGATCTGTTCAACGAGTATGTGAAAAACGCGAAAGTATGAGCCTGATGAGGGCAAATCCCAGACATATCCCAGACCTAACTTGCGTTGTCCTCTAAGATATTGATGGAAACCAGGTTTAATTGACTGTTTCAGTGTTGTACTTCATTACTACGTGATGCAATCCAGAAAAAGCCCAGGATCTAGCCATCAAGTATGAGAAATATGCGAAAGAATGAGCCTGATGAGAGCAAATCCCAGACCTAACCTAGACCTAACATGAATTATTCTCTAAAATATTGATCGAGACCGGGTTTAATCGACTGTTTCAGTGTGGTACCACATTACTACGTGATCCAAACCAGAAAAAACCCCGGATCCCTTCAACAAGTATGTGAAGAATGCGAAAGTATGAGTCTGATGAGTGAAAATCCCAGGCCTAACCTAGACCTAACATGAGTTATACTCTAAAATATTGATCGAAACCAGGTTTAATCGACTGTTTCAGTGTGGTACCACGTTACTACGTTATCCAAGCCAGCAAAAACCCAGGATCAGTTCAACAAGTATGTGAAGAATGCGAAAGTATGAGTCTGATCAGTGAAAATCCCAGGCCTAACCTAGACCAAGCTTGCGTTATCCTCTAAAATATTGATCGAAACCAGGTTTAATCGACTGTCTCAGTGTGGTACCACATTACTACGTGACCCAAACCAGAAAAATCCCATGATCTGTTCAACAAGTATGTGAAGAATGCGAAAGTATGAGTCTGATCAGTGAAAATCTCAGGCCTTACCTAGACCTAACTTGCGTTGTCCTCTAAAATAGTGATGGAAACCAGGTTTCATTGACTGTTTCAGTGTGGTACTACAATACTACGTGATGCAATCCAGAAAAAGCCCAGGATCTAGCCATCAAGTATGAGAAATATGCGAAAGAATGAGCCTGATGAGAGCAAATCCCAGACCTAACCTAGACCTAACATGCGTTATCCTCTAAAATATTGAGCGAAACCAGGTTTAATGGACTGTTTCAGTGTGGTACCACACTACTTCGTGATCCAAACCAGACAAAACCCAGGATCTGTTCATCAAGAATGTGAAAAACGCGAAACTGTGAGCCTGATGAGGGCAAATCTTACACCTAACCCAGACCTAAGATGCGTTATCCTCTAAAATATTTATCCAGACCAGGTTTCATTGAATGTTTCAGTGTGGTACCACTTTACTACGTGATCCAGTCCAGAAATAGCTCAGGATCTGTTCAACGAGTATGTGAAAAACGCGAAAGTATGAGCCTGATGAGGGCAAATCCCAGACATATCCCAGACCTAACTTGCGCTGTCCTCTAAGATATTGATCGAAACCTGGTTTAATCGACTGTTTCAGTGTGGTACCACATTACTATGTGATCCAAACCAGAAAATAACCCAGGATCTAGCCATCAAGTATGAGAAATATGCGAAAGAATGAGCATGATGAGAGCAAATCCCAGACCTAACCTAGACCTAACATGAATTATTCTCTAAAATATTGATCGAAACCAGGTTTAATTGACTGTTTCAGTGTGGTCCCACATTACTACGTGATCCAAACCAGAAAAAACCCAGGATCCGTTCAACAAGTATGTGAAGAATGCGAAAGTGTGAGCCTGATGAGGGCAAATCCCAGACATATACCAGACCTAACTTGCGTTGTCCTCTAAGATATTGATGGAAACCAGGTTTAATTGACTGTTTCAGTGTTGTACTTCATTACTACGTGATGCAATCCAGAAAAAGCCCAGGATCTAGCCATCAAGTATGAGAAATATGCGAAAGAATGGGCCTGATGAGAGCAAATCCCAGACCTAACCTAGACCTAACATGAATTATTCTCTAAAATATTGATCGAGACCAGGTTTCATTGACTGTTTCAGCGTGGGACCACATTACTACGTGATCCAAACCAGAAAAAACCCAGGATCTGTTCAACAAGTATGTGAAAAACGCGAAAGTATGAGCCTGATGAGGGCAAATCCCAGACATATCCCAGACCTAACCTGCGTTGTCCTCTAAGATATTGATGGAAACCAGGTTTAATTGACTGTTTCAGTGTTGTACTACATTACTACGTGATGCAATCCAGAAAACGCCCAGGATCTAGCCATCAAGTATGAGAAATATGCGAAAGAATGAGCCTGATGAGAGCAAATCCCAGACCTAACCTAGACCTAACATGCGTTATCCTCTAAAATATTGAGCGGAACCAGGTTTAATGGACTGTTTCAGTGTGGTACCACTTTACTACGTGATCTACTCCAGAACTAGCCCAGGATCTAGCCATGAAGTATGAGAAATATGCGAAAGTAAGAGCCTGATGAGGGCAAATCCTAGACCTATCCCAAACTTAACTTGCGTTATCCTCTAAAATATTTATCAAGACCAGGTTTAATTGATTGTTTCAGTGTGGTACCACATTACTACGTGATCCACACCAGAAAAAACCCAAGATCCGTTCAACAAGTATGTGAAGAATGCGAAAGTATGAGTCTGATGAGGTCAAATCCCAGACCAATCCCAGACTTAACTTGCGTTATCCTCTAAAATATTGATCGAAACCAGGTTTAATCGACTGTTTCAGTGTTGTACCACATTACTACGTGATCCAAACCAGAAAAAACCCAGGATCTGTTCAACGAGTATGTGCAGTGTGCGAAAGTATGAGTCTGATGAGGGCAAATCCCAGACCTATCCCAGACCTAACATGCGTTATCCTCGAAAATATTTATCAAGACCACGTTTAATTGATTGTTTCAGTGTGGACCCACATTACTACGTGATCCAAACCAGAAAAAACCCAGGATCCGTTCAACAAGTATGTGAAGAATGCGAAAGTATGAGTCTGATGAGTGAAAATCCCAGACCTAACCTAGACCTAACATGCGTTGTGCTCTAAAATATTGATCGAAACCAGGTTTAATTGGCCGTTTCAGTGTGGTACCACATTACTACGTGATCCAAACCAGAAAAAACCCAGGATCCGTTCAACAAGTATGTGAAGGATGCGAAAGTATGAGTCTGATAAGTGAAAATCTCAGGCCTTACCTAGACCTAACTTGCGTTGTCCTCTAAAATATTGATGGAAACCAGGTTTCATTGACTGTTTCAGTGTGGTACTACATGACTACGTGATGCAATCCAGAAAAAGCCCAGGATCTAGCCATCAAGTATGAGAAATATGCGAATGAATGAGCCTGATGAGAGCAAATCCCAGACCTAACCTAGACCTAACATGCGTTATCCTCTAAAATATTGAGCGAAACCAGGTTTAATGGGCTGTTTCAGTGTGCTACCACACTACTTCGTGATCCAAACCAGAAAAAACCCAGGATCTGTTCAACAAGTATGTGAAAAACGCGAAACTGTGAGCCTGATGAGGGCAAATCTTAGACCTAACCCAGACCTAAGATGCGTTATCCTCTAAAATATTTATCCAGACCAGGTTTCATTGACTGTTTCAGCGTGGTACCACATTACTACGTGATCCAAACCAGAAAAAACCCAGGATCTGTTCAACAAGTATGTGAAAAACGCGAAAGTATGAGCCTGATGAGGGCAAATCCCAGACATATCCCAGACTTAACTTGCGTTGTCCTCTAAGATATTGATGGAAACCAGGTTTAGTTGACTGTTGCAGTGTTGTACTACATTACTACGTGATGCAATCCAGAAAAAGCTCAGGATCTAGCCATCAAGTATGAGAAATATGCGAAAGAATGAGCCTGATGAGAGCAAATCCCAGACCTATCCCAGACGTAACTTGCGTTATCCTCTAAAATATTGATCGAAACCAGGTTTAATTGACCGTTTCAGTGTGGTACCACATTACTACGTGATCCAAACCAGAAAAAACCCAGGATCCGTTCAACAAGTATGTGAAGGATGCGAAAGTATGAGTCTGATCAGTGGAAATCACAGGCCTTACCTAGACCTAACTTGCGTTGTCCTCTAAAATATTGATCGAAACCAGGTTTAATTGACTGTTTCAGCGTGGTACCACATTACTACGTGATACAATCCAGAAACAGCCCAGGATCTAGCCATCAAGTATGAGAAATATGCGAAAGAATGAGCCTGATGAGAGCAAATCCCAGACCTAACCTAGACCTAACATGAATTATTCTCTAAAATATTGATCGAGACCAGGTTTAATCGACTGTTTCAGTGTGGTACCACATTACTACGTGATCCAAACCAGAAAAAACCGAGGATCAGTTCAACAAGTATGTGAAGAATGCGAAAGTATGAGTCTGATGAGTGAAAATCCCAGGGTTATCCTAGACCTAACATGCGTTATCCTCTAAAATATTGATCGAAACCAGGTTGAATTGACCGTTTCAGTGTGGTACCACATTACTACGTGATCCAAACCAGAAAAAACCCAGGATCCGTTCAACAAGTATGTGAAGCATGCGAAAGTATGAGTCTGATGAGGTCAAATCCCAGACCAATCCCAGACTTAACTTGCGTTATCCTCTAAAATATTGATCGAAACCAGGTTTAATCGACTGTTTCAGTGTTGTACCACATTACTACGTGATCCAAACCAGAAAAAACCCAGGATCTGTTCAACGAGTATGTGCAGTGTGCGAAAGTATGAGTCTGATGAGGGCAAATCCCAGACCTATCCCAGACCTAACATGCGTTATCCTCGAAAATATTTATCAAGACCACGTTTAATTGATTGTTTCAGTGTGGACCCACATTACTACGTGATCCAAACCAGAAAAAACCCAGGATCCGTTCAACAAGTATGTGAAGAATGCGAAAGTATGAGTCTGATGAGTGAAAATCCCAGACCTAACCTAGACCTAACATGCGTTGTGCTCTAAAATATTGATCGAAACCAGGTTTAATTGGCCGTTTCAGTGTGGTACCACATTACTACGTGATCCAAACCAGAAAAAACCCAGGATCCGTTCGACAAGTATGTGAAGGATGCGAAAGTATGAGTCTGATAAGTGAAAATCTCAGGCCTTACCTAGACCTAACTTGCGTTGTCCTCTAAAATATTGATGGAAACCAGGTTTCATTGACTGTTTCAGTGTGGTACTACATGACTACGTGATGCAATCCAGAAAAAGCCCAGGATCTAGCCATCAAGTATGAGAAATATGCGAATGAATGAGCCTGATGAGAGCAAATCCCAGACCTAACCTAGACCTAACATGCGTTATCCTCTAAAATATTGAGCGAAACCAGGTTTAATGGGCTGTTTCAGTGTGCTACCACACTACTTCGTGATCCAAACCAGAAAAAACCCAGGATCTGTTCAACAATTATGTGAAAAACGCGAAAGTATGAGCCTGATGACGGCAAATCCCAGACATATCCCAGACCTAACTTGCGTTGTCCTCTAAGATATTGATGGAAACCAGGTTTAATTGACTGTTTCAGTGCTGTACTTCATTACTACGTGATGCAATCAAGAAAAAGCCCAGGATCTAGCCATCAAGTATGAGAAATTGGCGAAAGAATGAGCCTGATGAGAGCAAATCCCAGACCTAACCTAGACCTAACATGAATTATTCTCTAAAATATTGATCGAAACCAGGTTTAATTGACTGTTTCAGTGTGGTCCCACATTACTACGTGATCCAAACCAGAAAAAACCCCGGATCCCTTCAACAAGTATGTGAAGAATGCGAAAGTATGAGTCTGATCAGTGAAAATCCCAGGCCCAACCTAGACCTAACATGAGTTATACTCTAAAATATTGACCGAAACCTGGTTTAATCGACTGTTTCAGTGTGGTACCACATTAGTATGTGATCCAAACCAGAAAATAACCCAGGATCTAGCCATCAAGTATGAGAAATATGCGAAAGAATGAGCATGATGAGATCAAATCCCAGACCTAACCTAGACCTAACATGAATTATTCTCTAAAATATTGGTCGAAACCAGCCTTAATTGACTGTTTCAGTGTGGTCCCACATTACTACGTGATCCAAGCCAGAAAAAACCCAGGATCCGTTCAACAAGTATGTGAAGAATGCGAAAGTATGAGTCTGATGAGTGAAAATCCCAGGCCTAACCTGGACCTAACATTCGTTATCCTCAAAAATATTGATCGAAACCTGGTTAAATCCACTGTTTCAGTGTGGAACCACATTACTATGTGATCCAAACCAGAAAATAACCCAGGATCTGTTCAACGAGTATGTGAAAAACGCGAAAGTATGAGCCTGATGGGGGCAAATCCCAGACATATCCCAGACCTAACTTGCGTTGTCCTCTAAGATATTGATGGAAACCAGGTTTAATTGACTGTTTCAGTGTTGTACTTCATTACTACGTGATGCAATCCAGAAAAAGCCCAGGATCTAGCCATCAAGTATGAGAAATATGCGAAAGAATGAGCCTGATGAGAGCAAATCCCAGACCTAACCTAGACCTAACATGAATTATTCTCTAAAATATTGATCGAGACCGGGTTTAATCGACTGTTTCAGTGTGGTACCACATTACTACGTGATCCACACCAGAAAAAACCGAGGATCAGTTCAACAAGTATGTGAAGAATGCGAAAGTATGAGTCTGATGAGTGAAAATCCCAGGGCTATCCTAGACCTAACATGCGTTATCCTCTAAAATATTGATCGAAACCAGGTTTAATCGACTGTTTCAGTGTGGTATCACACTACTACGTGACCCAAACCAGAAAAAACCCATGATCTGTTCAACAAGTATGTGAAAAACGCGAAAGTATGAGCCTGATGAGGGCAAATCCCAGACCTATCCCAGACCTAACTTGCGTTATCCTCTAAAATATTGATCGAAACCAGGTTTAATTGACCGTTTCAGTGTGGTACCACATTACTACGTGATCCAAACCAGAAAAAACCCAGGATCCGTTCAAGAAGTATGTGAAGGATGCGAAAGTATGAGTCTGATCAGTGAAAATCTCAGGCCTTACCTAGACCTAACTTGCGTTGTCCTCTAAAATATTGATGGAAACCAGGTTTCATTGACTGTTTCAGTGTGGTACTACATTACTACGTGATGCAATCCAGAAAAAGCCCAGGATCTAGCCATCAAGTATGAGAAATATGCGAAAGAATGAGCCTGATGAGAGCAAATCCCAGACCTAACCTAGACCTAACATGCGTTATCCTCTAAAATATTGAGCGAAACCAGGTTAAATGGACTGTTTCAGTGTGGTACCACACTACTTCGTGATCCAAACCAGAAATAGCCCAGGATCTAGCCATGAAGTATGAGAAATATGCGAAAGTAAGAGCCTGATGAGGGCAAATCCTAGACCTATCCCAGACGTAACTTGCGTTATCCTCTAAAATATTGATCGAAACCAGGTTTAATTGACTGTTTCAGCGTGGTACCACATTACTACGTGATACAATCCAGAAACAGCCCAGGATCTAGCCATGAAGTATGAGAAATATGCGAAAGTATGAGCCTGATGAGGGCAAATCCTAGACCTAACACAGACCTAACATGAATTATTCTCTAAAATATTGACCGAAACCAGGTTTAATTGACTGTTTCAGCGTGGTACCACATTACTACGTGGTCCAAACCAGAAAAAACCCAGGATCAGTTGAACAAGTAAGTGAAGAATGCGAAAGTATGAGTCTGATGAGTGAAAATCCCAGGGCTAACCTAGACCTAACATGCGTCATCCTCTAAAATATTGATCAAAACCAGGTTTAATGCACTGTTTCAGTGTGGTACCACACTACAACGTGATCCAAACCTGAAAAAACCCAGGATCTGTTCAACAAGTATGTGAAAAACGCGAAAGTATGAGCCTGATGAGGGCAAATCCCAGACATATCCCAGACCTAACTTGCGTTGTCCTCTAAGATATTGATGGAAACCAGGTTTAATTGACTGTTGCAGTGTTGTACTTCATTACTACGTGATGCAATCCAGAAAAAGCCCAGGATCTAGCCATCAAGTATGAGAAATATGCGAAAAAATGAGCCTGATGAGAGCAAATCCCAGACCTAACCTAGACCTAACATGAATTATTCTCTAAAATATTGATCGAGACCAGGTTTAATCGACTGTTTCAGTGTGGTACCACATTACTACGTGATCCAAACCAGAAAAAACCGAGGATCAGTTCAACAAGTATGTGAAGAATGCGAAAGTATGAGTCTGATGAGTGAAAATCCCAGGGTTATCCTAGACATAACATGCGTTATCCTCTAAAATATTGATCGAAACCAGGTTTAATCGACTGTTTCAGTGTGGTATAACACTACTACGTGACCCAAACCAGAAAAAACCCATGATCTGTTCAACAAGTATGTGAAAAACGCGTAAGTATGAGCCTGATGAGGGCAAGTCCCAGACCTATCCCAGACCTAACTTGCGTTATCCTCTAAAATATTGATCGAAACCAGGTTGAATTGACCGTTTCAGTGTGGTACCACATTACTACGTGATCCAAACCAGAAAAAACCCAGGATCCGTTCAACAAGTATGTGAAGGATGCGAAAGTATAAGTCTGATCAGTGAAAATCTCAGGTCTTACCTAGACCTAACTTGCGTTGTCCTCTAAAATAGTGATGGAAACCAGGTTTAATGGACTGTTTCAGTGTGGTACCACATTACTACGTGATCCACACCAGAAAAAACCCAAGATCCGTTCAACAAGTATGTGAAGAATGCGAAAGTATGAGTCTGATGAGGTCAAATCCCAGACATATCCCAGACCTAACTTGCGTTGTCCTCTAAGATATTGATGGAAACCAGGTTTAATTGACTGTTTCAGTGTTGTACTTCATTACTACGTGATGCAATCAAGAAAAAGCCCAGGATCTAGCCATCAAGTATGAGAAATATGCGAAAGAATGAGCCTGATGAGAGCAAATCCCAGACCTAACCTAGACCTAACATGAATTATTCTCTAAAATATTGATCGAAACCAGGTTTAATCGACTGTTTCAGTGTGGTATCACACTACTACGTGACCCAAACCAGAAAAAACCCATGATCTGTTCAACAAGTATGTGAAAAACGCGAAAGTATGAGCCTGATGAGGACAAATCCCAGACCTATCCCAGACCTAACTTGCGTTATCCTCTAAAATATTGATCGAAACCAGGTTTAATTGACCGTTTCAGTGTGGTACCACATTACTACGTGATCCACACCAGAAAAAACCCAAGATCCGTTCAACAAGTATGTGAAGAATGCGAAAGTATGAGTCTGATCAGTGAAAATCCCAGGCCTAACCTAGACCTAGCTTGCGTTATCCTCTAAAATATTGATCGAAACCAGGTTTAATCGACTGTCTCAGTGTGGTACCACATTACTACGTGACCCAAACCAGAAAAATCCCATGATCTGTTCAACAAGTATGTGAAAAACGCGAAAGTATGAGCCTGATGAGGTCAAATCCCAGACCAATCCCAGACTTAACTTGCGTTATCCTATAAAATATTGATCGAAACCACGTTTAATCGACTGTTTCAGTGTGGTACCACATTACTACGTGATCCAAACTAGAAAAAACCCAGGATCTGTTCAACAATTATGTGAAAAACGCGAAAGTATGAGCCTGATGACGGCAAATCCCAGACATATCCCAGACCTAACTTGCGTTGTCCTCTAAGATATTGATGGAAACCAGGTTTAATTGACTGTTTCAGTGTTGTACTTCATTACTACGTGATGCAATCAAGAAAAAGCCCAGGATCTAGCCATCAAGTATGAGAAATATGCGAAAGAATGAGCCTGATGAGAGCAAATCCCAGACCTAACCTAGACCTAACATGAATTATTCTCTAAAATATTGATCGAAACCAGGTTTAATTGACTGTTTCAGTGTGGTCCCACATTACTACGTGATCCAAACCAGAAAAAACCCCGGATCCCTTCAACAAGTATGTGAAGAATGCGAAAGTATGAGTCTGATGAGTGAAAATCCCAGGCCTAACCTAGACCTAACATGAGTTATACTCTAAAATATTGATCGAAACCAGGTTTAATCGACTGTTTCAGTGTGGTACCACGTTACTAAGTGATCCAAACCAGCAAAAACCCAGGATCAGTTCAACAAGTATGTGAAGAATGCGAAAGTATGAGTCCGATCAGTGAAAATCTCAGGCCTTACCTAGACCTAACTTGCGTTGTCCTCTAAAATAGTGATGGAAACCAGGTTTCATTGACTGTTTCAGTGTGGTACTACATTACTACGTGATGCAATCCAGAAAAAGCCCAGGATCTAGCCATCAAGTATGAGAAATATGCGAAAGAATGAGCCTGATGAGAGCAAATCCCAGACCTAACCTAGACCTAACATGCGTTATCCTCTAAAATATTGAGCGAAACCAGGTTTAATGGACTGTTTCAGTATGGTACCACTTTACTACGTGATCTACTCCAGAACTAGCCCAGGATCAAGCCATGAAGTATGAGAAATATGCGAAAGTAAGAGCCTGATGAGGGCAAATCCTAGACCTATCCCAAACTTAACTTGCGTTATCCTCTAAAATATTTATCAAGACCAGGTTTAATTGATTGTTTCAGTGTGGTACCACATTACTACGTGATCCACACCAGAAAAAACCCAAGATCCGTTCAACAAGTATGTGAAGAATGCGAAAGTATGAGTCTGATGAGGTCAAATCCCAGACCAATCCCAGACTTAACTTGCGTTATCCTCTAAAATATTGATCGAAACCAGGTTTAATCGACTGTTTCAGTGTTGTACCACATTACTACGTGATCCAAACCAGAAAAAACCCAGGATCTGTTCAACGAGTATGTGCAGTGTGCGAAAGTATGAGTCTGATGAGGGCAAATCCCAGACCTATCCCAGACCTAACATGCGTTATCCTCGAAAATATTTATCAAGACCACGTTTAATTGATTGTTTCAGTGTGGACCCACATTACTACGTGATCCAAACCAGAAAAAACCCAGGATCCGTTCAACAAGTATGTGAAGAATGCGAAAGTATGAGTCTGATGAGTGAAAATCCCAGACCTAACCTAGACCTAACATGCGTTATGCTCTAAAATATTGATCGAAACCAGGTTTAATTGGCCGTTTCAGTGTGGTACCACATTACTACGTGATCCAAACCAGAAAAAACCCAGGATCCGTTCAACAAGTATGTGAAGGATGCGAAAGTATGAGTCTGATAAGTGAAAATCTCAGGCCTTACCTAGACCTAACTTGCGTTGTCCTCTAAAATATTGATGGAAACCAGGTTTCATTGACTGTTTCAGTGTGGTACTACATGACTACGTGATGCAATCCAGAAAAAGCCCAGGATCTAGCCATCAAGTATGAGAAATATGCGAATGAATGAGCCTGATGAGAGCAAATCCCAGACCTAACCTAGACCTAACATGCGTTATCCTCTAAAATATTGAGCGAAACCAGGTTTAATGGGCTGTTTCAGTGTGCTACCACACTACTTCGTGATCCAAACCAGAAAAAACCCAGGATCTGTTCAACAAGTATGTGAAAAACGCGAAACTGTGAGCCTGATGAGGGCAAATCTTAGACCTAACCCAGACCTAAGATGCGTTATCCTCTAAAATATTTATCCAGACCAGGTTTCATTGACTGTTTCAGCGTGGTACCACATTACTACGTGATCCAAACCAGAAAAAACCCAGGATCTGTTCAACAAGTATGTGAAAAACGCGAAAGTATGAGCCTGATGAGGGCAAATCCCAGACATATCCCAGACTTAACTTGCGTTGTCCTCTAAGATATTGATGGAAACCAGGTTTAATTGACTGTTGCAGTGTTGTACTACATTACTACGTGATGCAATCCAGAAAAAGCTCAGGATCTAGCCATCAAGTATGAGAAATATGCGAAAGAATGAGCCTGATGAGAGCAAATCCCAGACCTATCCCAGACGTAACTTGCGTTGTCCTCTAAAATATTGATCGAAACCAGGTTTAATTGACCGTTTCAGTGTGGTACCACATTACTACGTGATCCAAACCAGAAAAAACCCAGGATCCGTTCAACAAGTATCTGAAGGATGCGAAAGTATGAGTCTGATCAGTGGAAATCACAGGCCTTACCTAGACCTAACTTGCGTTGTCCTGTAAAATATTGATGGAAACCAGGTTTCATTGACTGTTTCAGTGTGGTACTACATTACTACGTGATGCAATCCAGAAAAAGCCCAGGATCTAGCCATCAAGTACGAGAAATATGCGAAGGAATGAGCCTGATGAGAGCAAATCCCAGACCTAACCTAAACCTAACATGCGTTATCCTCTAAAATATTGAGCGAAACCAGGTTTAATGGACTGTTTTAGTGTGGTACCACACTACTTCGTGATCCAAACCAGAAATAGCCCAGGATCTAGCCATGAAGTATGAGAAATATGCGAAAGTAAGAGCCTGATGAGGGCAAATCCTAGACCTATCCCAGACGTAACTTGCGTTATCCTCTAAAATATTGATCGAAACCAGGTTTAATTGACCGTTTCAGTGTGGTACCACATTACTACGTGATCCAAACCAGAAAAAACCCAGGATCCGTTCAACAAGTATGTGAAGGATGCGAAAGTATGAGTCTGATCAGTGGAAATCACAGGCCTTACCTAGACCTAACTTGCGTTGTCCTCTAAAATATTGATCGAAACCAGGTTTAATTGACTGTTTCAGCGTGGTACCACATTACTACGTGATACAATCCAGAAACAGCCCAGGATCTAGCCATCAAGTATGAGAAATATGCGAAAGAATGAGCCTGATGAGAGCAAATCCCAGACCTAACCTAGACCTAACATGAATTATTCTCTAAAATATTGATCGAGACCAGGTTTAATCGACTGTTTCAGTGTGGTACCACATTACTACGTGATCCAAACCAGAGAAAACCGAGGATCAGTTCAACAAGTATGTGAAGAATGCGAAAGTATGAGTCTGATGAGTGAAAATCCCAGGGTTATCCTAGACCTAACATGCGTTATCCTCTAAAATATTGATCGAAACCAGGTTGAATTGACCGTTTCAGTGTGGTACCACATTACTACGTGATCCAAACCAGAAAAAACCCAGGATCCGTTCAACAAGTATGTGAAGCATGCGAAAGTATGAGTCTGATAAGTGAAAATCTCAGGTCTTACCTAGACCTAACTTGCGTTGTCCTCTAAAATAGTGATGGAAACCAGGTTTAATGAACTGTTTCAGTGTGGTACCACATTACTACGTGATCCACTCCAGAAAAAACCCAAGATCCGTTCAACAAGTATGTGAAGAATGCGAAAGTATGAGTCTGATGAGGTCAAATCCCAGACCAATCCCAGACGTAACTTGCGTTATCCCATAAAATATTGATCGAAACCACGTTTAATCGACTGTTTCAGTGTGGTACCACATTACTACGTGATCCAAACTAGAAAAAACCCAGGATCTGTTCAACAATTATGTGAAAAACGCGAAAGTATGAGCCTGATGACGGCAAATCCCAGACATATCCCAGACCTAACTTGCGTTGTCCTCTAAGATATTGATGGAAACCAGGTTTAATTGACTGTTTCAGTGCTGTACTTCATTACTACGTGATGCAATCAAGAAAAAGCCCAGGATCTAGCCATCAAGTATGAGAAATTGGCGAAAGAATGAGCCTGATGAGAGCAAATCCCAGACCTAACCTAGACCTAACATGAATTATTCTCTAAAATATTGATCGAAACCAGGTTTAATTGACTGTTTCAGTGTGGTCCCACATTACTACGTGATCCAAACCAGAAAAAACCCCGGATCCCTTCAACAAGTATGTGAAGAATGCGAAAGTATGAGTCTGATCAGTGAAAATCCCAGGCCTAACCTAGACCTAACATGAGTTATACTCTAAAATATTGACCGAAACCTGGTTTAATCGACTGTTTCAGTGTGGTACCACATTAGTATGTGATCCAAACCAGAAAATAACCCATGATCTAGCCATCAAGTATGAGAAATATGCGAAAGAATGAGCATGATGAGAGCAAATCCCAGACCTAACCTAGACCTAACATGAATTATTCTCTAAAATATTGATCGAAACCAGGCTTAATTGACTGTTTCAGTGTGGTCCCACATTACTACGTGATCCAAACCAGAAAAAACCCAGGATCCGTTCAACAAGTATGTGAAGAATGCGAAAGTATGAGTCTGATGAGTGAAAATCCCAGGCCTAACCTGGACCTAACATTCGTTATCCTCAAAAATATTGATCGAAACCTGGTTAAATCGACTGTTTCAGTGTGGAACCACATTACTATGTGATCCAAACCAGAAAATAACCCAGGATCTGTTCAACGAGTATGTGAAAAACGCGAAAGTATGAGCCTGATGGGGGCAAATCCCAGACATATCCCAGACCTAACTTGCGTTGTCCTCTAAGATATTGATGGAAACCAGGTTTAATTGACTGTTTCAGTGTTGTACTTCATTACTACGTGATGCAATCCAGAAAAAGCCCAGGATCTAGCCATCAAGTATGAGAAATATGCGAAAGAATGAGCCTGATGAGAGCAAATCCCAGACCTAACCTAGACCTAACATGAATTATTCTCTAAAATATTGATCAAAACCAGGTTTAATGGACTGTTTCAGTGTGGTACCACACTACAACGTGATCCAAACCTGAAAAAACCCAGGATCTGTTCAACAAGTATGTGAAAAACGCGAAAGTATGAGCCTGATGAGGGCAAATCCCAGACATATCCGAGACCTAACTTGCGTTGTCCTCTAAGATATTGATGGAAACCAGGTTTAATTGACTGTTGCAGTGTTGTACTTCATTACTACGTGATGCAATCCAGAAAAAGCCCAGGATCTAGCCATCAAGTATGAGAAATATGCGAAAAAATGAGCCTGATGAGAGCAAATCCCAGACCTAACCTAGACCTAACATGAATTATTCTCTAAAATATTGATCGAGACCAGGTTTAATCGACTGTTTCAGTGTGGTACCACATTACTACGTGATCCAAACCAGAAAAAACCGAGGATCAGTTCAACAAGTATGTGAAGAATGCGAAAGTATGAGTCTGATGAGAGAAAATCCCAGGGTTATCCTAGACCTAACATGCGTTATCCTCTAAAATATTGATCGAAACCAGGTTTAATCGACTGTTTCAGTGTGGTATCACACTACTACGTGACCCAAACCAGAAAAAACCCATGATCTGTTCAACAAGTATGTGAAAAACGCGTAAGTATGAGCCTGATGAGGGCAAGTCCCAGACCTATCCCAGACCTAACTTGCGTTATCCTCTAAAATATTGATCGAAACCAGGTTGAATTGACCGTTTCAGTGTGGTACCACATTACTACGTGATCCAAACCAGAAAAAACCCAGGATCCGTTCAACAAGTATGTGAAGGATGCGAAAGTATAAGTCTGATCAGTGAAAATCTCAGGTCTTACCTAGACCTAACTTGCGTTGTCCTCTAAAATAGTGATGGAAACCAGGTTTAATGGACTGTTTCAGTGTGGTACCACATTACTACGTGATCCACACCAGAAAAAACCCAAGATCCGTTCAACAAGTATGTGAAGAATGCGAAAGTATGAGTCTGATGAGGTCAAATCCCAGACATATCCCAGACCTAACTTGCGTTGTCCTCTAAGATATTCATGGAAACCAGGTTTAATTGACTGTTTCAGTGTTGTACTTCATTACTACGTGATGCAATCAAGAAAAAGCCCAGGATCTAGCCATCAAGTATGAGAAATATGCGAAAGAATGAGCCTGATGAGAGCAAATCCCAGACCTAACCTAGACCTAACATGAATTATTCTCTAAAATATTGATCGAAACCAGGTTTAATTGACTGTTTCAGTGTGGTCCCACATTACTACGTGATCCAAACCAGAAAAAACCCCGGATCCCTTCAACAAGTATGTGAAGAATGCGAAAGTATGAGTCTGATGAGTGAAAATCCCAGGCCTAACCTAGACCTAACATGAGTTATACTCTAAAATATTGATCGAAACCAGGTTTAATCGACTGTTTCAGTGTGGTACCACATTACTACGTGATCCAAACCAGCAAAAACCCAGGATCAGTTCAACAAGTATGTGAAGAATGCGAAAGTATGAGTCTGATCAGTGAAAATCCCAGGCCTAACCTAGACCTAGCTTGCGTTATCCTCTAAAATATTGATCGAAACCAGGTTTAATCGACTGTTTCAGTGTGGTACCACATTACTACGTGACCCAAACCAGAAAAATCCCATGATCTGTTCAACAAGTATGTGAAAAACGCGAAAGTATGAGCCTGATGAGGGCAAATCCCAGACCTATCCCAGACCTAACTTGCGTTATCCTCTAAAATATTGATCGAAACCAGGTTTAATTGACCGTTTCAGTGTGGTACCTCATTACTACGTGATCCAAACCAGAAAAAACCCAGGATCCGATCAACAAGTATGTGAAGGATGCGAAAGTATGAGTCTGATCAGTGGAAATCACAGGCCTTACCTAGACCTAACTTGCGTTGTCCTCTAAAATATTGATGGAAACCAGGTTTCATTGACTGTTTCAGTGTGGTACTACATTACTACGTGATGCAATCCAGAAAAAGCCCAGGATCTAGCCATCAAGTATGAGAAATATGCGAAGGAATGAGCCTGATGAGAGCAAATCCCAGACCTATCCCAGACCTAACATGAATTATTCTCTAAAATATTGATCGAAACCAGGTTTAATTGACTGTTTCAGCGTGGTACCACATTACTACGTGATACAATCCAGAAACAGCCCAGGATCTAGCCATGAAGTATGAGAAATATGCGAAAGTAAGAGCCTGACGAGGGCAAATCCCAGACCTATCCCAGACCTCACTTGCGTTGTCCTCTAAGATATTGATGGAAACCAGGTTTAATTGACTGTTTCAGTGTTGTACTTCATTACTACGTGATGCAATCCAGAAAAAGCCCAGGATCTTGTCATCAAGTATGAGAAATATGCGAAAGAATGAGCCTGATGAGAGCAAATCCCAGACCTAACCTAGACCTAACATGAATTATTCTCTAAAATATTGATCGAAACCAGGTTTAATTGACTGTTTCAGTGTGGTCCCACATTACTACGTGATCCAAACCAGAAAAAACCCAGGATCCGTTCAACAAGTATGTGAAGAATGCGAAAGTATGAGTCTGATGTGCGCAAATCCCAGACCTATCCCAGACCTAACATGCGTTATCCTCTAAAATATTTATCAAGACCAGGTTTAATTGATTGTTTCAGTGTGGACCCACATTACCACGTGATCCAAACCATAAAAAACCCAGGATCCGTTCAACAAGTATGTGAAGAATGCGAAAGTATGAGTCTGATGAGTGAAAATCCCAGACCTAACCTAGACCTAACATGCGTTATCCTCTAAAATATTTATCAAGACCAGGTTTAATGGATTGTTTCAGTGTGGTCCCACATTACTACGTGATCCAAACCTGAAAAAACCCTGGATCTGTTCAACATGTATGAGAAATATGCGAAAGAATGAGCCTGATGAGAGCAAATCCCAGACCTAACCTAGACCTAACATGCGTTATCCTCTAAAATATTTATCAAGACCAGGTTTAATTGATTGTTTCAGTGTGGACCCATATTACTACGTGATCCAAACCAGAAAAAACCCAGGATCAGTTCAACAAGTATGTGAAGAATGCGAAAGTATGAGTCTGATGAGTGAAAATCCCAGTGCTAACCTAGACCTAACATGCGTTATCCACTAAAATATTGATCGAAGCCAGGTTTAATCGACTGTTTCAGTGTGGTATCACACTACTACGTGACCCAAACCAGAAAAAACCCATGATCTGTTCAGCAAGTGTGTGAAAAACGCGAAACGGTGAGCCTGATGAGGGCAAATCTTAGACCTAACCCAGACCTAAGATGCGTTATCCTCTAAAATATTTATCCAGACCAGGTTTCATTGAATGTTTCAGTGTGGTACCACTTTACTACGTGATCCAATCCAGAAATAGCCCAGGAGCTAGCCATGAAGTATGGGAAATATGCGAAAGTAAGAGCCTGATGAGGGCAAATCCTAGACCTATCCCAGACGTAACTTGCGTTGTCCTCTAAAATACTGATCGAAACCAGGTTTAATTGACCGTTTCAGTGTGGTACCACATTACTACGTGATCCAAACCAGAAAAAACCCAGGATCCGTTCAACAAGTATGTGAAGGATGCGAAAGTATGAGTCTGATCAGTGGAAATCACAGGCCTTACCTAGACCTAACTTGCGTTGTCCTCTAAAATATTGATGGAAACCGGGTTTCATTGACTGTTTCAGTGTGGTACTACATTACTACGTGATGCAATCCAGAAAAAGCCCAGGAGCTAGCCATCAAGTATGAGAAATATGCGAAGGAATGAGCCTGATGAGAGCAAATCCCAGACCTATCCCAGACCTAACATGAATTATTCCCTAAAATATTGATCGAAACCAGGTTTAATTGACTGTTTCAGCGTGGTACCACATTACTACGTGATACAATCCAGAAACAGCCCAGGATCTAGCCATGAAGTATGAGAAATATGCGAAAGTAAGAGCCTGATGAGGGCAAATCCTAGACCTATCCCAGACGTAACTTGCGTTGTCCTCTAAAATATTGATCGAAACCAGGTTTAATTGACTGTTTCAGCGTGGTACCACATTACTACGTGATACAATCCAGAAACAGCCCAGGATCTAGCCATCAAGTATGAGAAATATGCGAAGAAATGAGCCTGATGAGAGCAAATCCCAGACCTATCCCAGACCTAACATGAATTATTCCCTAAAATATTGATCGAAACCAGGTTTAATTGACTGTTTCAGCGTGGTACCACATTACTACGTGATACAATTCAGAAACAGCCCAGGATCTAGCCATGAAGTATGAGAAATATGCGAAAGTAAGAGCCTGATGAGGGCAAATCCTAGACCTATCCCAGACGTAACTTGCGTTGTCCTTTAAAATATTGATCGAAACCAGGTTTAATTGACCGTTTCAGTGTGGTACCACATTACTACGTGATCGAAACCAGAAAAAACCCAGGATCCGTTCAACAAGTATGTGAAGGATGAGAAAGTATGAGTCTGATCAGTGGAAATCACAGGCCTTACCTAGACCTAACTTGCGTTGTCCTCTAAAATATTGATGGAAACCAGGTTTCATTGACTGTTTCAGTGTGGTACCACATTACTACGTGATCCAAACCAGAAAAAACCCCGGATCAGTTCTACAAGTATGTGAAGAATGCGAAAGTATGAGTCTGATGAGTGAAAATCCGAGGGCTAACCTAGACCTAACATGCGTTATCCTCTAAAATATTGATCCAAACCAGGTTTAATGGACTGTTTCAGTGTGGTACAACACTACTACGTGATACAAACCAGAAAAAACCCAGGATCTGTTCAACAAGTATGTGAAAAACGCGAAAGTATGAGCCTGATGAGGGCAAATCCCAGACCTATGCCAGACCTAACTTGCGTTGTCCTCTAAGATATTGATGGAAACCAGGTTTAATTTACTGTTTCAGTGTTGTACTTCATTACTACGTGATGCAATCCAGAAAAAGCCCAGGATCTGTTCAAAAAGTATGTGAAAAACGCGAAAGTATGAGCCTGATGAGGGCAAGTCCCAGACCTATCCCAGACCTAACTTGCGTTGTCCTCTAAGATATTGATGGAAACCAGGTTTAATTGACTGTTTCAGTGTTGTACTTCATTACTACGTGATACAATCCAGAAAAAGCAAAGGATCTAGCCATGAAATATGAGAAATATGCAAAAGTATGAGCCTGATGGGGGCAAATCCAAGACCTAACCCAGACCTAATATGCGTTATCCTCTAAAATATTTATCAAGACCAGGTTTAATTGAATGTTTTAGTGTGGTACCACATTACTACGTGATGCAATCGAGAAAAAGCCCAGGATCTAGCCATCAAGTTTGAGAAATATGCGAAAGAATGAGCCTGATGAGGGCAAATCCTAGACCTAACCCAGACCTAACATGCGTTATCCTCTAAAATATTTATCAAGACCAGGTTTAATTGAATGTTTTAGTGTGGTACCACATTACTACCTGATCCAAACCAGAAAATAACCCAGGATCTGTTCAACGAGTATGTGAAGTGTGCGAAAGTATGAGTCTGATGAGGTCAAATCCCAGACCTATTCCAGACCTAACTTGCGTTATCCTCTAAAATATTGATCGAAACCAGGTTTAATCGACTGTTTCAGTGTGGTACCACACTACTACGTGATACAAACCAGAAAAAACCCAGGATCTGTTCAACAAGTATGTGAAAAACGCGAAAGTATGAGCCTGATGAGGGCAAATCCCAGACCTATGCCAGACCTAACTTGCGTTGTCCTCTAAGATATTGATGGAAACCAGGTTTAATTGACTGTTTCAGTGTTGTACATTACTACGTGATACAATCCAGAAAAAGCAAAGGATCTAGCCATGAAGTATGAGAAATATGCGAAAGTATAAGCCTGATGAGGGCAAATCCTAGACCTAACCCAGACCTAACATGCGTTATCCTCTAAAATATTTATCAAGACCAGGTTTAATTGAATGTTTTAGTGTGGTACCACATTACTACGTGATCCAAACCAGAAAAAACCCAGGATCTGTTCAACGAGTATGTGAAGTGTGCGAAAGTATGAGTCTGATGAGGTCAAATCCCAGACCTATCCCAGACCTAACTTGCGTTATCCTCTAAAATATTGATCGAAACCAGGTTTAATCGACTGTTTCAGTGTGGTACCACATTACTACGTGATCCAAACCAGAAAAAACCCAGGATCAGTTCAACAAGTATGTGAAGAATGCGAGAGTATGAGTCTGATGAGGGCGAATCCCAGACCTATCCCAGACCTAACTTGCGTTATCCTCTAAAATATTGATCGAAACCAGGTTTAATTGACTGTTTCAGCGTGGTACCACATTACTACGTGATACAATGTAGAAACAGCCCAGGATCTAGCCATCAAGTATGAGAAATATGCGAAGGTATGAGCCTGATGAGGGCAAATCCTAGACTTAACCCAAACCTAACATGCGTTATCCTCTCAAATATTTATCAAGATCAGGTTTAATTGAATGTTTCAGTGTGGTACCACATTACTACGTGAACCAAACCAGAAAAAACCCAGGATCCGTTCAACAAGTATGTGAAGAATGCGAAGGTATGAGTCTGATGAGTGATAATCCCAGGGCTAACCTAGACCTAACATGCGTTATCCTCTAAAATATTGATCCAAACCAGGTTTAATGGACTGTTTCAGTGTGGCACCACTTTACTACGTGATCCAAAGCAGAAAAAACCCTCGATCAGGTCGACATGTATGTTAAAACTGCGAAAGAATGCCCCTGATGAGGGCAAATCCCAGGCCTAACCTAGACCAAACATGCGTTGTCCTCTAAAATATTGATGGAAACCAGGTTTAATTGACTGTTTCAGTGTGGTACCACATTACTACGTGATCCAATCCAGAAATAGCCCAGGATCTAGCCATGAAGTATGAGAAATATGCGAAAGTATGAGCCTGATGAGGGCAAATCCTAGACCTAACCCAGACCTAACATGCGTTATCCTCTAAAATATTGATCGCAACCAGGTTTAATGGACTGTTTCAGTGTGGTACCACTTTACTACGTGATCCAAAGCTGAAAAAACCCTCGATCAGGTCCACATGTATGTTAAAACTGCAAAAGTATGACCCTGATGGGAGCAAATCCCAGGCCTAACCTAGACATAACATGTGTTGTCCTCTAAAATAAAGATGGAAACCAGGTTTAATTGACTGTTTCAGTGTTGTACTTCATTACTACGTGATGCAATCCAGAGAAAGCCCAGGATCTATCCATCAAGTATGAGAAATATGCGAAAGAATGAGCCTGATGAGAGCAAATCCCAGACCTAACCTAGACCTAACATGAATTATTCTCTAAAATATTGATCGAAACCAGGTTTTATTGACTGTTTCAGTGTTGTACATCATTACTACGTGATGCAATCCAGAAAAAGCCCAGGATCTAGCCGTCAAGTATGAGAAATATGCGAAAGAATGAGCCTGATGAGAGCAAATCCCAGACCTAACCTAGACCTCACATGAATTATTCTCTAAAATATTGATCAAAACCAGGTTTAATTGACTGTTTCAGTGTGGTACCACATTACTACGTGATCCAATCCAGAAATAGCCCAGGATCCGTTCAACAAGTATGTGAAGTATGCGAAAGTATGAGTCTCATGAGTGAAAATCCCAGACCTAACCTAGACCTAACATGCGTTATCCTCTAAAATATTGATCCAAACCAGGTTTAATGGACTGTTTCAGTGTGGTACCACACTTCTACGTGATCCACACCAGAAAAAACCCAAGATCGGTTCAACAAGTATGTGAAGAATGCGAAAGTATGAGTCTGATGAGTGAAAATCCCAGGCCTAACCTAGACCTAACATGCGTTATCCTCAATAATATTGATGGAAAGCAGGTTTAATTGAGTGTTTCAGTGTTGTACTTCATTACTACGTGATGCAATCCAGAAAAAGCCCAGGATCTGTTCAAAAAGTATGTGAAAAACGCGAAAGTATGAGCCTGATGAGGGCAAGTCCCAGACCTATCCCAGACCTAACTTGCGTTGTCCTCTAAGATATTGATGGAAACCAGGTTTAATTGACTGTTTCAGTGTTGTACTTCATTACTACGTGATACAATCCAGAAAAAGCAAAGGATCTAGCCATGAAATATGAGAAATATGCAAAAGTATGAGCCTGATGGGGGCAAATCCAAGACCTAACCCAGACCTAACATGCGTTATCCTGTAAAATATTTATCAAGACCAGGTTTAATTGAATGTTTTAGTGTGGTACCACATTACTACGTGATGCAATCGAGAAAAAGCCCAGGATCTAGCCATCAAGTTTGAGAAATATGCGAAAGAATGAGCCTGATGAGGGCAAATCCTAGACCTAACCCAGACCTAACATGCGTTATCCTCTAAAATATTTATCAAGACCAGGTTTAATTGAATGTTTTAGTGTGGTACCACATTACTACCTGATCCAAACCAGAAAATAACCCAGGATCTGTTCAACGAGTATGTGAAGTGTGCGAAAGTATGAGTCTGATGAGGTCAAATCCCAGACCTTTCCCAGACCTAACTTGCGTTATCCTCTAAAATATTGATCGAAACCAGGTTTAATCGACTGTTTCAGTGTGGTACCACACTACTACGTGATACAAACCAGAAAAAACCCAGGATCTGTTCAACAAGTATGTGAAAAACGCGAAAGTATGAGCCTGATGAGGGCAAATCCCAGACCTATGCCAGACCTAACTTGCGTTGTCCTCTAAGATATTGATGGAAACCAGGTTTAATTGACTGTTTCAGTGTTGTACATTACTACGTGATACAATCCAGAAAAAGCAAAGGATCTAGCCATGAAGTATGTGAAATATGCGAAAGTATAAGCCTGATGAGGGCAAATCCTAGACCTAACCCAGACCTAACATGCGTTATCCTCTAAAATATTTATCAAGACCAGGTTTAATTGAATGTTTTAGTGTGGTACCACATTACTACGTGATCCAAACCAGAAAAAACCCAGGATCTGTTCAACGAGTATGTGAAGTGTGCGAAAGTATGAGTCTGATGAGGTCAAATCCCAGACCTATCCCAAACCTAACTTGCGTTATCCTCTAAAATATTGATCGAAACCAGGTTTAATCGACTGTTTCAGTGTGGTACCACATTACTACGTGATCCAAACCAGCAAAAACCCAGGATCAGTTCAACAAGTATGTGAAGAATGCGAGAGTATGAGTCTGATGAGGGCAAATCCCAGACCTAACCCAGACCTAACATGCGTTATCCTCTAAAATATTTATCAAGACCAGGTTTAATTGAATGTTTTAGTGTGGTACCACATTACTACGTGAACCAAACCAGAAGAAACCCAGGATCCGTTCAACAAGTATGTGAAGAATGCGAAGGTATGAGTCTGATGAGTGATAATCCCAGGGCTAACCTAGACCTGACATGCGTTATCCTCTAAAATATTGATCCAAACCAGGTTTAATGGACTGTTTCAGTGTGGTACCACTTTACTACGTGATCCAAAGCAGAAAAAACCCTCGATCAGGTCAACAAGTATGTGAAAAACGCGAAAGTATGAGTCTGATGAGGGCGAATCCCAGACCTATCCCAGACCTAACTTGCGTTATCCTCTAAAATATTGATCGAAACCAGGTTTAATGGACTGTTTCAGTGTGGTACCACACTACTTCGTGATCCAAACCAGACAAAACCCAGGATCTGTTCAACAAGAATGTGAAAAACGCGAAAATGTGAGCCTGATGAGGGCAAATCTTAGACCTAACCCAGACCTAAGATGCGTTATCCTCTAAAATATTTATCCAGACCAGGTTTCATTGAATGTTTCAGTGTGGTACCACTTTACTACGTGATCCAATCCAGAAATAGCCCAGGATCTAGCCATGAAGTATGAGAAATATGCGAAAGTAAAAGCCTGATGAGGGCAAATCCTAGACCTATCCCAGACCTAACTTGCGTTATCCTCTAAAATATTGATCGAAACCAGGTTTAATTGCCTGTTTCAGCGTGGTACCACATTACTACGTGATACAATCCAGAAACAGCCCAGGATCTGTTCAACATGCATGAGAAATATGCGAAAGAAAGAGCCTGATGAGAGCAAATCCCAGACCTAACCTAGACCTAACATGAATTATTCTCTAAAATATTGATCGAAACCAGGTTTAATTGACTGTTTCAGTGTGGTCCCACATTACTACGTGATCCAAACCAGAAAAAACCCAGGATCCGTTCAACAAGTATGTGAAGAATGCGAAAGTATGAGTCTGATGAGTGAAAATCCCAGGCCTAACCTAGACCTAACACGCGTTATCTTCTAAAATATTGATCGAAACCTGGTTTAATCGACTGTTTCAGTGTGGTACCACATTACTATGTGATCCAAACCAGACAAAACCCAGGATCTGTTCAACAAGAATGTGAAAAACGCGAAACTATGAGCCTGATGAGGGCAAATCTTAGACCTAACCCAGACCTAAGATGCGTTATCCTCTAAAATATTTATCCAGACCAGGTTTCATTGAATGTGTCAGTATGGTACCACTTTCCTACGTGATACAATCCAGAGATAGCCCAGGATCTAGCCATGAAGTATGAGAAATATGCGAAAGTAGGAGCCTGATGAGGTCAAATCCCAGACCTATCCCAGACCTAACATGCGTTATCCCCTAAAATATTGATCCAAACCAGGTTTAATCGACTGTTTCAGTGTGGTACCACACTACTACGTGATCCAAACCAGAAAAAACCCAGGATCTGTTTAACAAGTATGTGAAAAACGCGAAAGTATGAGCCTGATGAGGGCAAATCCCAGACATATCCCTGACCTAACTTGCGTTGTCCTGTAAGATATTGATGGAAACCAGGTTTAATTGACTGTTTCAGTATTGTACTTCATTACTACGTGATGCAATCCAGAAAAAGCCCAGGATCTAGCCATCAAGCATGAGAAATATGCGAAAGAATGAGCCTGATGAGAGCAAATCCCAGACCTAACCTAGACCTAACATGAATTATTCTCTAAAATATTGATCGAAACCAGGTTTGATTGACTGTTTCAGTGTGGTCCCACATTACTACGTGATCCAAACCAGAAAAAACCCAGGATCCGTTCAACAAGTATGTGAAGAATGCGAAAGTATGAGTCTGATGAGTGAAAATCCCAGGGCTAACCTAGACCTAACATGCGTTATCCTCTAAAATATTGATCGAAACCAGGTTTAATCGACTGTTTCAGTGTGGTACCACATTACTACGTGATCCAAACCAGAAAAAAACCCAGGATCAGTTCAACAAGTATGTGAAGAATGCGAAAGTATGAGTCTGATCAGTGAAAATCCCAGGCCTACGCCAGACCTATCATGCGTTATCCTCTAAAATATTGAACGAAACCAGGTTTAATCGACTGTTTCAGTGTGGTACCACATTACTACGTGACCCAAACCAGAAAAAACCCATGATCTGTTCAGCAAGTATGTGAAAAACGCGAAAGTATGAGCCTGATGAGGGCAAATCCCAGACCTATCCCAGACCTAACTTGCGTTATCCTCTAAAATATTGATCGAAACCAGGTTTAATTGACCGTTTCAGTGTGGTACCTCATTACTACGTGATCCAAACCAGAAAAAACCCAGGATCCGTTCAACAAGTATGTGAAGAATGCGAAAGTATGAGTCTGATCAGTGAAAATCTCAGGCCTTACCTACACCTAACTTGCGTTGTCCTCTAAAATAGTGATGGAAACCAGGTTTAATTGACCGTTTCAGTGTGGTACCTCATTACTACGTGACCCCAACCAGAAAAAACCCAGGATCTGTTCAACAAGAATGTGAAAAACGCGAAAATGTGAGCCTGATGAGGGCAAATCTTAGACCTAACCCAGACCTAAGATGCGTTATCCTCTAAAATATTTATCCAGACCAGGTTTCATTGAATGTTTCAGTGTGGTACCACTTTACTACGTGATCCAATCCAGAAATAGCCCAGGATCTAGCCATGAAATATGAGAAATATGCGAAAGTAAGAGCCTGATGAGGGCAAATCCTAGACCTATCCCAGACCTAACTTGCGTTATCCTCTAAAATATTGATCGAAACCAGGTTTAATTGCCTGTTTCAGCGTGGTACCACATTACTACGTGATACAATCCAGAAACAGCCCAGGATCCGTTCAACAAGTATGTGAAGAATGCGAAAGTATGAGTCTGATGAGTGAAAATCCCAGGCCTAGCGTAGACCTAACATGCGTTATCCACTAAAATATTGATCCAAACCAGGTTTAATGGACTGTTTCAGTGTGGTACCACATTACTATGTGATCCAAACCAGAAAAAACCCAAGATCCGTTCAACAAGTATGTGAAGAATGCGAAAGTATGAGTCTGATGAGTGAAAATCCCAGGCCTAGCGTAGACCTAACATGCGTTATCCCCTAAAATATTGATCCAAACCAGGTTTAATGGACTGTTTCAGTGTGGTACCACATTACTACGTGATCCAAACCAGAAAAAAACCCGGGATCAGTTCAACAAGTATGTGAAGAATGCGAAAGTATGAGTCTGATCAGTGAAAATCCCAGGCCTACGCCAGACCTAACATGCGTTATCCACTAAAATATTGATCCAAACCAGGTTTAATGGACTGTTTCAGTGTGGTACCACATTACTATGTGATCCAAAGGAGAAAAAACCCTCGATCAGGTCAACATGTATGTTAAAACTGCGAAAGTATGACCCTGATGAGGGCAAATCCCAGGCCTAACCTAGACCTAACATGGGTTGTCCTCTAAAATATTGATGGAAACTTGGTTTAATTGACTGTTTCAGTGTTGTACTTCATTACTACGTGATGCAATCCAGAAACCCCAGTATCTAGCCATCAAGTATGGGAAATATGCGAAAGAATGAGCCTGATGAGAGCAAATCCCAGACCTAACCTAGACCTAACATGGATTATTCCCTAAAATATTGATCGAAACCAGGTTTAATTGACTGTTTCAGTGTGGTACCACATTACTACGTGATCCAAACCAGTAAAACCCCAGGATCCGTTCAACAAGTATGTGAATAATGCGAAAGTATGAGTCTGATGAGTGAAAATGCTCGGCCTAACCTAGACCTAACATGCGTTATCCTGAAAAATATTGATCGAAACCAGGTTTAATGGACAGTTTCAGTGTGGTACCACACTACTACGTGATCCAAACCAGCAAAAAACCCAGGATCTGTTCAACCAGTATGTGAAAAACGCGAAAGTATGAGCCTGATGAGGGCAAATCGCAGACCGATCCCAGACCTAACTTGCGTTATCCTCTAAAATATTGATCGAAACCAGGTTTAATTGACTGTTTCAGTGTGGTACCACATTACTACGTGATCCAATCCAGAAATAGCCCAGGATCTAGCCATGAGGTATGAGAAATATGCGAAAGTATGAGCCTGACGAGAGCAAATCCTAGACCTAACCCTGACCTAACATGCGTTATCCTCTAAAATATTTATCAAGACCAGGTTTAATTGATAGTTTCAGTGTGGTCCCACATTACTACGTGATCCAAACCACAAAAAACCCAGGATCCGTTCAACAAGTATGTGAAGAATGCGAAAGATTGAGTCTGATGAGTGAAAATCCCAGGCCTAACCTAGACCTAACATGCGTTATCCTCAACAATATTGATCGAAACCTGGTTTAATCGACTGTTTCAGTGTGGTACCACATTAGTATGTGATCCAAACCAGAAAATAGCCCAGGATCTATCCATGAAGTATAAGAAATATGCGAAAGTATGAGCCTGATGACGGCAAATCCTAGACCTAACCCAGACCTAACAAGCGTTATCCTCAAAAATATTTATCAAGACCAGGTTTAACTGAATGTTTCAGTGTGGTACCACATTACTACGTGATACAATCCTGAAACAGCCCAGGATCTAGCCATGAAGTATGAGAAATATGCGAAAGAATGAGCCGGATGAGAGCAAATCCCAGACCTAACCTAGACCTAACATGAATTATTCTCTAAAATATTGATCGAAACCAGGTTTAATTGACTGTTTCAGTGCTGTACTTCATTACTACCTGATGCAATCCAGAAAAAGCCCAGGATCTAGCCATCAAGTATGAGAAATATGCGAAAGAATGAGCCTGATGAGAGCAAATCCCAGACCTAACCTAGACCTAACATGCGTTATCCTCTAAAATATTGAGCGAAACCAGGTTTAATTGTCTGTTTCAGTGTGGTCCCACATTACTTCGTGATCTAAACCAGAAAAAACCCAGGATCCGTTCAACAAGTATGTGAAGAATGCGAAAGTATGAGTCTGATGAGTGAAAATTCCAGGCCTAACCTAGACCTAACATGCGTTATCCTCAAAAATATTGATCCAAACCTGGTTTAATCGACTGTTTCAGTGTGGTACCACATTACTATGTGATCCAAACCAGAAAATAACCCAGGATCTGTTCAAGGAGTATGTGAAGTGTGCGAAAGTATGAGTCTGATGAGGTCAAATCCCAGACCTATCCCAGACCTAACATGCGTTATCCTCTAAAATATTGATCGAAACTAGGTTTAATTGACCGTTTCAGTGTGGTACCTCATTACTACGTGATCCAAACCAGACAAAACCCAGGATCTGTTCAACAAGAATGTGAAAAACGCGAAACTGTGGGCCTGATGAGGGCAAATCTTAGACCTAACCCAGACCTAAGATGCGTTATCCTCTAAAATATTGATCGAAACCAGGTTTAATCGACTGTTTCAGTGTGGTATCACACTACTACGTGACCCAAACCAGAACAAAACCATGATCTGTTCAACAAGTATGTGAAAAACGCGAAAATATGAGCCTGATGAGGGCAAATCCCAGACCTATCCCAGACCTAACTTGCGTTATCCTCTAAAATATTGATCGAAACTAGGTTTAATTGACCGTTTCAGTGTGGTACCTCATTACTACGTGATCCAAACCAGACAAAACCCAGGATCTGTTCAACAAGAATGTGAAAAACGCGAAACTGTGGGCATGATGAGGGCAAATCTTAGACCTAACCCAGACCTAAGATGCGTTATCCTCTAAAATATTTATCCAGACCAGGTTTCATTGAATGTTTCAGTGTTGTACTACATTACTACGTGATGCAATCCAGAAAAAGCCCAGGATCTAGCCATCAAGTATGAGAAATATGCGAAAGAATGAGCCTGATGAGTGAAAATCCCAGGGCTAACCTAGACCTAACATGCGTTATCCTCTAAAATATTGATCGAAACCAGGTTTAATCGACTCTTTCAGTGTGGTATCACACTACTACGTGACCCAAACCAGAAAAAACCCATGATCTTTTCAACAAGTATGTGAAAAACGCGAAAGTATGAGCCTGATGAGGGCAAATCCCAGACCTATCCCAGACCTAACTTGCGTTATCCTCTAAAATATTGATCGAAACTAGGATTAATTGACCGTTTCAGTGTGGTACCTCATTACTACGTGATCCAAACCAGACAAAACCCAGGATCTGTTCAACAAGAATGTGAAAAACGCGAAACTGTGGGCCTGATGAGGGCAAATCTTAGACCTAACCCAGACCTAAGATGCGTTATCCTCTAAAATATTTATCCAGACCAGGTTTCATTGAATGTTTCAGTGTGGTACCACTTTACTACGTGATCCAATCCAGAAATAGCCCAGGATCTAGCCATGAAGTATGAGAAATATGCGAAAGTATGAGCCTGATGAGGGCAAATCCCAGACATATCCCAGACCTAACTTGCGTTGTCCTCTAAGATATTGATGGAAGCCAGGTTTAATTGACTGCTTCAGTGTTGTACTTCATTACTACGTGATGCAATCCAGAAAAAGCCCAGGATCTAGCCATCAAGTATGAGAAACATGCGAAAGAATGAGCCTAATGAGAGCAAATCCCAGACCTATCCTAGACCTAACATGAATTATTCTCTAAAATATTGATCGAAACCAGGTTTAATCGACTGTTTCAGTGTGGTACCACATTACTACGTGATCCAAACCAGAAAAAACCCAGGATCCGTTCAACAAGTATGTGAAGAATGCGAAAGTATGAGTCTGATCAGTGAAAATCTCATGCCTTACCTAGACCTACCTTGCGTTGTCCTCTAAAATAGTGATGGAAACCAGGTTTCATTGACTGCTTCAGTGTGGTACTACATTACTACGTGATGCAATCCAGAAAAAGCCCAGGATCTAGCCATCAAGTATGAGAAATATGCGAAAGAATGAGCCTGATGAGAGCAAATCCCAGACCTAACCTAGACCTACCATGAATTATTCTCTAAAATATTGATCGAAACCAGGTTTAATTGACTGTTTCAGTGTGGTCCCACATTACTACGTGATCCAAACCAGAAAAAACCCAGGATCCGTTCAACAAGTATGTAAAGAATGCGAAAGTATGAGTCTGATGAGTGAAAATCCCAGGGCTAACCTAGACCTAACATGCGTTATCCTCTGAAATATTGATCGAAACCAGGTTTAATCGACTGTTTCAGTGTGGTACCACATTACTACGTGATCCAAACGAGAAAAAAACCCATGATCTGTTCAACAAGTATGTGAAATCGCGAAAGTATGAGCCTGATGAGGGCAAATCCCAGACCTATCCCAGACCTAACTTGCGTTATCCTCTCAAATATTGATCGAAACCAGGTTTAATTGACCGTTTCAGTGTGGTACCTCATTACTACGTGATCCAAACCAGAGAAAACCCAGGATCCGTTCAACAAGTATGGTAAGAATGCGAAAGTATGCGACTGATCAGTGAAAATCTCAGGCCTTACCTACACCTAACTTGCGTTGTCCCCTAAAATAGTGATGGAAACCAGGTTTCATTGACTGTTTCAGTGTGGTACTACATTACTACGTGACGCAATCCAGAAAAAGCCCAGGATCTAGCCATCAAGTATGAGAAATATGCGAAAGAATGAGCCTGATGAGAGCAAATCCCAGACCTAACCTAGACCTAACATGCGTTATCCTCTAAAATATTGAGCGAAACCAGGTTTAATGGATTGTTTCAGTGTGGTACCACACTACTTCGTGATCCGAACCAGACAAAACCCAGGATCTGTTCAACAAGAATGTGGAAAACGCGAAACTCTGAGCCTGATGAGGGCAAATCCTAGACCTATCCCAGACCTAACTTGCGTTATCCTGTAAAATATTGATCGAAACCAGGTTTAATTGACTGTTTCAGCGTGGTACCACATTACTACGTGATACAATCGAGAAACAGCCCAGGATCCGTTCAACAAGTATTTGAAGAATGCGAAAGTATGAGTCTGATGAGTGAAAATCCCAGGCCTAACCTAGACCTAACATGCGTTATCCTCTATAATATTGATCGAAACCTGGTTTAAACGACTGTTTCAGTGTGGTTCCACATTACTATGTGATCCAAACCAGAAAATAACCCAGGATCTGTTCAAGGAGTATGTGAAGTGTGCGAAAGTATGAGTCTGATGAGGTCAAATCCCAGACCTATCCCAGACCTAACTTGCGTTATCCTCTAAAATTTTGATCGAAACCAGGTTTAATCGACTGTTTCAGTGTGGTACCACATTACTACGTGATCCAAACCAGAAAAAGCCCAGGATCTAGCCATCAAGTATGAGAAATATGCGAAAGAATGAGCCTGATGAGAGCAAATCCAAGACCTAACCTAGGCCTAACATGCGTTATCCTCTAAAATATTGAGCGAAACCAGGTTTAATGGATTGTTTCAGTGTGGTACCACACTACTTCGTGATCCGAACCAGACAAAACCCAGGATCTGTTCAACAAGAATGTGAAAAACGCGAAACTCTGAGCCTGATGAGGGCAAATCTTAGACCTAACCCAGACCTAAGATGCGTTATCCTCTAAAATATTTATCCAGACCAGGTTTCATTGAATGTTTCAGTGTGGTACCACTTTACTACGTGATCCAATCCAGAGATAGCCCAGGATCTAGCCACGAAGTATGAGAAATATGCGAAAGTAGGAGCCTGATGAGGGCAAATCCTAGACCTATCCCAGACCTAACTTGCGTTATCCTCTAAAATATTGATCGAAACCAGGTTTAATTGCCTGTTTGAGCGTGGTACCACATTACTACGTGATACAATCCAGAAACAGCCCAGGATCTGTTCAACATGTATGAGAAATATGCGAAAGAAAGGGCCTGATGAGGTCAAATCCCAGACCTATCCCAGACCTAACTTGCGTTATCCTCTAAAATTTTGATCGAAACCAGGTTTAATCGACTGTTTCAGTGTGGTACCACATTATTACGTGATCCAAACCAGAAAAAACCCAGGATCCGTTCAACAAGTATGTGAAGAATGCGAAAGTATGAGTCTGATGAGTGAAAATCCCAGACCTAACCTAGACCTAACATGCGTTATCCCCTAAAATATTGATCCAAACCAGGTTTAATGGACTGTTTCAGTGTGGTACCACACTACTACGTGATCCAAACCAGAAAAAACCCAGGATCTGTTTAACAAGTATGTGAAAAACGCGAAAGTATGAGCCTGATGATTGCAAATCCCAGACATATCCCAGACCTAACTTGCGTTGTCCTCTAAGATATTGATGGAAACCAGGTTTAATTGACTGTTTCAGTGTTGTACTTCATTACTACGTGATGCAATCCAGAAAAAGCGCAGGATCTAGCCATCAAGTATGAGAAATATGCGAAAGAATGAGCCTGATGAGAGCAAATCCCAGACCAAACGTAGACCTAACATGAATTATTCTCTAAAATATTGAGTGAAACCAGGTTTAATTGACTGTTTCAGTGTGGTCCCACATTACTACGTGATCCAATCCAGAGATAGCCCAGGATCTAGCCATGAAGCATGAGAAATATGCGAACGTAAGAGCCTGATGAGGGCAAATCCTAGACCTATCCCAGACCTAACTTGCGTTATCCTCTAAAATATTGATCGAAACCAGGTTTAATTGTGTTAGGGGGAGGAGGTTTGAAAATACCTCGCCTAACGGGGGTCCGGATCTCGAGGGAAGGAACGGACGGAGAGTAAGCGATACAATTATAATTTTATTTTCGCCGGATCGCCTTATGCGACCAAGCCGTTTATTTAGTCAATAAAGGTTTGAGAATCGGCCGACGTCTGCCAGACGATCAGTGTGGTCTGTGTTGTTACCCTGAAACAGAAAGAGATACGACTAGGCGTTAAATACCTGTCGACGTGAGTCACGTCGCTTGTCTTTCTCTCTTTGGTACGCTCCTGGTCGGTGCTTGTCGCACCTAGGAGCGGGAATCTCTGCCGCCGCGATACGCAGCTAAGCTAGTGGACTGTACGTGTGTGAGCGTTCCCTTTAAACCGGGAATCGCTCGCTTTCTTCCAATTAGGGAATTTCCTCTCGGTTTTCTGTTCGACTGCAACACTTGATTGTCGCAGGAGAGGGTGCCTAGAGGGAGGTTGTAAGGCTCCAACCGTCACCCGGTCCTCGGCCCCTTACCGTCTTCGTATGCGTGTGTACGGAACACGATGCGGTGCAGTCTTTCAATGGCGTATAGGACGTCTTACTATTGAGACTGGCACCACGACGCCTTGTGAGTCGCGTTCTACGCGCAGTGACCGTACAAGACTGGCGATCAGAGAACAACGCTCTGGCATTCGCCGGAAGCTGGGCTTAGAATAACTCGTCCCACGCTCCGACTGGAAGGCGGCAAGTCCACCCAAGGTATTTACGCCAATAAGGCCCCTTTAGATGGTTGTAAGACCGTTCGATTGAATCAAGGGAGGATCGAGTCTTAATCTCGATACCTCTCGCACGACCGCTGTTTGCAGCGATACGCGGAAAATTCGGGAACTCGATGATACCAAAGAGTTTCCCGCAGTCTTTAATCGGGTCGTACTCACGACCGAATCGATTAACCGGTTTGATTCGACAACCGGAATTACACGCAGTTTACTGGGGGCAGTTTGCTTACGCAAGCTAATCCCGTAAAGCTGCGGCTATACGTCGGTTGCCCGCTTTGTGAAAATTCGAATAACTCGAACTTTCAACGTCGCGTGGGAATCAACCGCTAGAACCCGAGAATTTTCTTTATGCCTTTTTTTTCTTAATTTGTTCGAATGCTCGAATAACTCGAAGCAATTCGAATATTGTGAGGGCCTGTTGAATTTCAACGAATGCTCGAATAACTCGAAGCAATTCGGAATATGTTAAATTAGGGAAAGCGTGATCGTTTATCGATCCGCGCTTGGCAGGCTCTCGTTAGCAAGTGACGGACGAGCACGCGCTGCCGAAAAGTACGCGTAAGAGAGGGGGAATCCTCCGACGCGCGGCGCTGTCGCCGTGGCTCTCGTCCGTCTTTTTCTAACATGTAATTATCGCACCTTCTCTATGGTCGAGCGTTTAACCGAAAAGTTCGAAATCGAACGTTACTGTACTGCTCGCGTGACTTACAGAAAAACTCAAGGAGCGAGAGTTTTTCTGCTGCCTTCTGTTTCGAGTCGCGGACGCGTCGACCTAGAATGTTCTGGTCGGTCGCGTATGTTAAAAACAAAGCGGATTAACGGCTAATTACGGGTTTAAATAAATTCGAATTAACTCGATCTTTAAACAAATTGCCTGTTTCAGCGTGGTACCACATTACTACGTGATACAATCCAGAAACAGCCCAGGATCTGTTCAACATGTATGAGAAATATGCGAAAGAAAGGGCCTGATGAGAGCAAATCCCAGACCTAACCTAGACCTAACATGAATTATTCTCTAAAATATTGATCGAAACCAGGTTTAATCGACTGTTTCAGTGTGGTACCACATTACTACGTGATCCAAACCAGAAAATAACCCAGGATCTGTTCAAGGAGTATGTGAAGTGTGCGAAAGTATGAGTCTGATGAGGGCAAATCCCAGACATATCCCAGACCTAACTTGCGTTGTCCTCTAAGATATTGATGGAAACCAGGTTTAATTGACTGTTTCAGTGTTGTACTTCACTACTACGTGATGCAATCCAGAAAAAGCCCAGGATCTAGCCGTCAAGTATGAGAAATATGCGAAAGAATGAGCCTGATGAGAGCAAATCCCAGACCTAACCTAGACCTAACATGAATTATTCTCTAAAATATTGATCGAAACCAGGTTTAATTGACTGTTTCAGTGTGGTCCCACATTACTACGTGATCCAAACCAGAAAAAACCCAGGATCTGTTCAACAAGTATGTGAAGAATGCAAAAGTATGAGTCTGATGAGTGAAAATCCCAGGCCTAACCTAGACCTAACATGAGTTATACTCTAAAATATTCATCGAAACCTGGTTTAATCGACTGTTTCAGTGTGGTACCGCATTACTATGTGATCCAAACCAGAAAATAACCCAGGATCTGTTCAAGGAGTATGTGAAGTGTGCGAAAGTATGTGTCTGATCAGGTCAAATCCCAGACCTATCCCAGACCTAACTTGCGTTATCCTCTAAAATTTTGATCGACACCAGGTTTAATCGACTGTTTCAGTGTGGTACCACACTACTACGTGATCCAAACCAGAAAAAACCCAGGATCTGTTCAACAAGTATGTGAAGAATGCGAAAGTATGAGTCTGATGAGTGAAAATCCCAGGCCTAACCTAGACCTAACATGAGTTATACTCTAAGATATTGATCGAAACCTGGTTTAATCGACTGTTTCAGTGTGGTACCGCATTACTATGTGATCCAAACCAGAAAATAACCCAGGATCTGTTCAACGAGTATGTGAAGTGTGCGAAAGTATGAGTCTGATGAGATCAAATCCCAGACCTATCCCAGACCTAACTTGCGTTATCCTCTAAAATTTTGATCGAAACCAGGTTTAATCGACTGTTTCAGAGTGGTACCACACTACTACGTGATCCAAACCAGGAAAAACCCAGGATCCGTCCAACAAGTATGTGAAGAATGCGAGAGTATGAGTCTGATGAGTGAAAATCCCAGGCCTAACCTAGACCTAACATGAGTTATACTCTAAGATATTGATCGAAACCTGGTTTAATCGACTGTTTCAGTGTGGTACCGCATTACTATGTGATCCAAACCAGAAAATAACCCAGGATCTGTTCAACGAGTATGTGAAGTGTGCGAAAGTATGAGTCTGATGAGATCAAATCCCAGACCTATCCCAGACCTAACTTGCGTTATCCTCTAAAATTTTGATCGAAACCAGGCTTAATCGACTGTTTCAGTGTGGTACCACACTACTACGTGATCCAAACCAGAAAAAACCCAGGATCCGTCCAACAAGTATGTGAAGAATGCGAGAGTATGAGTCTGATGAGTGAAAATCGCAGGCCTAACCTAGACCTAACATGAGTTATACTCTAAGATATTGATCGAAACCTGGTTTAATCGACTGTTTCAGTGTGGTACCGCATTACTATGTTATCCAAACCAGAAAATAACCCAGGATCTGTTCAACGAGTATGTGCAGTGTGCGAAAGTATGAGTCTGATGAGGTCAAATCCCAGACCAATCCCAGACTTAACTTGCGTTATCCTCTAAAATATTGATCGAAACCAGGTTTAATCGACTGTTTCAGTGTGGTACCACATTACTACGTGATCCAAACCAGAAAATAACCCAGGATCTGTTCAAGGAGTATGTGAAGTGTGCGAAAGTATGAGTCTGATGAGGTCAAATCCCAGACGTATCCCAGACCTAACTTGCGTTATCCTCTAAAATTTTGATCGAAACCAGGTTTAATCGACTGTTTCAGTGTGGTACCACATTACTACGTGATCCAAACCAGAAAAAACCCAGGATCCGTTCAACAAGTATGTGAAGAATGCGAAAGTATGAGTCTGATGAGTGAAAATCCCAGACCTAACCTAGACCTAACATGCGTTATCCCCTAAAATATTGATCCAAACCAGGTTTAATGGACTGTTTCAGTGTGGTACCACACTACTACGTGATCCAAACCAGAAAAAACCCAGGATCTGTTTAACAAGTATGTGAAAAACGCGAAAGTATGAGCCTGATGAGGGCAAATCCCAGACATATCCCAGACCTAACTTGCGTTGTCCTCTAAGATATTGATGGAAACCAGGTTTAATTGACTGTTTCAGTGTTGTACTTCATTACTACGTGTTGCAATCCAGAAAAAGCCCAGGATCTAGCCATCAAGTATGAGAAATATGCGAAAGAATGAGCCTGATGAGAGCAAATCCCAGACCAAACGTAGACCTAACATGAATTATTCTCTAAAATATTGAGTGAAACCAGGTTTAATTGACTGTTTCAGTGTGGTCCCACATTACTACGTGATCCAATCCAGAGATAGCCCAGGATCTAGCCATGAAGTATGAGAAATATGCGAAAGTAAGAGCCTGATGAGGGCAAATCCTAGACCTATCCCAGACCTAACTTGCGTTATCCTCTAAAATATTGATCGAAACCAGGTTTAATTGCCTGTTTCAGTGTGGTACCGCATTACTATGTGATCCAAACCAGAAAATAACCCAGGATCTGTTCAACGAGTATGTGAAGTGTGCGAAAGTATGAGTCTGATGAGATCAAATCCCAGACCTATCCCAGACCTAACTTGCGTTATCCTCTAAAATTTTGATCGAAACCAGGTCTAATCGACTGTTTCAGTGTGGTACCACATTACTACGTGATGCAAACCAGAAAAAACCCAGGATCAGTTCAACAAGTATGTGAAGAATGCGAAAGTATGAGTCTGATCAGTGAAAATCCCAGGCCTAACCTAGACCTAGCTTGCGTTATCCTCTAAAATATTGATCGAAACCAGGTTTAATCGACTGTTTCAGTGTGGTACCACATTACTACGTGTCCCAAACCAGAAGAAACCCATGATCTGTTCAACAAGTATGTGAAAAACGCGAAAGTATGAGCCTGATGAGGGCAAATCCCAGACCTATCCCAGACCTAACTTGTGTTATCCTCTAAAATATTGATCGAAACCAGGTTTAGTTGACCGTTTCAGTGTGGTACCTCATTACTACGTGATCCAAACCAGAAAAAGCCCAGGATCTAGCCATCAAGTATGAGAAATATGCGAAAGAATGAGCCTGATGAGAGCAAATCCAAGACCTAACCTAGGCCTAACATGCGTTATCCTCTAAAATATTGAGCGAAACCAGGTTTAATGGATTGTTTCAGTGTGGTACCACACTACTTCGTGATCCGAACCAGACAAAACCCAGGATCTGTTCAACAAGAATGTGAAAAACGCGAAACTCTGAGCCTGATGAGGGCAAATCTAAGACCTAACCCAGACCTAAGATGCGTTATCCTCTAAAATATTTATCCAGACCAGGTTTCATTGAATGTTTCAGTGTGGTACCACTTTACTACGTGATCCAATCCAGAGATAGCCCAGGATCTAGCCACGAAGTATGAGAAATATGCGAAAGTAGGAGCCTGATGAGGGCAAATCCTAGACCTATCCCAGACCTAACTTGCGTTATCCTCTAAAATATTGATCGAAACCAGGTTTAATTGCCTGTTTGAGCGTGGTACCACATTACTACGTGATACAATCCAGAAACAGCCCAGGATCTGTTCAACATGTATGAGAAATATGCGAAAGAAAGGGCCTGATGAGAGCAAATCCCAGACCTAACCTAGACCTAACGTGAATTATTCTCTAAAGTATTGGTCGAACCCAGGTTTAATCGACTGTTTCAGTGTGGTACCACATTACTACGTGATCCAAACCAGAAAATAACCCAGGATCTGTTCAAGGAGTATGTGAAGTGTGCGAAAGTATGAGCCTGACGAGTGAAAATCCCAGGCCTAACCTAGACCTAACACGCGTTATCCTCTAAAATATTGATCGAAACCTGGTTTAATCGACTGTTTCAGTGTGGTACCACATTACTATGTGATCCAAACCAGAAAATAACCCAGGATCTGTTCAAGGAGTATGTGAAGTGTGCGAAAGTATGAGTCTGATGAGGTCAAATCCCAGACGTATCCCAGACCTAACTTGCGTTATCCTCTAAAATTTTGATCGAAACCAGGTTTAATCGACTGTTTCAGTGTGGTACCACATTACTACGTGATCCAAACCAGAAAAAACCCAGGATCCGTTCAACAAGTATGTGAAGAATGCGAAAGTATGAGTCTGATGAGTGAAAATCCCAGACCTAACCTAGACCTAACATGCGTTATCCCCTAAAATATTGATCCAAACCAGGTTTAATGGACTGTTTCAGTGTGGTACCACACTACTACGTGATCCAAACCAGAAAAAACCCAGGATCTGTTTAACAAGTATGTGAAAAACGCGAAAGTATGAGCCTGATGAGGGCAAATCCCAGACATATCCCAGACCTAACTTGCGTTGTCCTCTAAGATATTGATGGAAACCAGGTTTAATTGACTGTTTCAGTGTTGTACTTCATTACTACGTGTTGCAATCCAGAAAAAGCCCAGGATCTAGCCATCAAGTATGAGAAATATGCGAAAGAATGAGCCTGATGAGAGCAAATCCCAGACCAAACGTAGACCTAACATGAATTATTCTCTAAAATATTCAGTGAAACCAGGTTTAATTGACTGTTTCAGTGTGGTCCCACATTACTACGTGATCCAATCCAGAGATAGCCCAGGATCTAGCCATGAAGTATGAGAAATATGCGAAAGTAAGAGCCTGATGAGGGCAAATCCTAGACCTATCCCAGACCTAACTTGCGTTATCCTCTAAAATATTGATCGAAACCAGGTTTAATTGCCTGTTTCAGCGTGGTACCACATTACTACGTGATACAATCCAGAAACAGCCCAGGATCTGTTCAACATGTATGAGAAATATGCGAAAGAAAGGGCCTGATGAGAGCAAATCCCAGACCTAACCTAGACCTAACATGAATTATTCTCTAAAATATTGATCGAAACCAGGTTTAATCGACTGTTTCAGTGTGGTACCACATTACTACGTGATCCAAACCAGAAAATAACCCAGGATCTGTTCAAGGAGTATGTGAAGTGTGCGAAAGTATGAGTCTGATGAGGGCAAATCCCAGACATATCCCAGACCTAACTTGCGTTGTCCTCTAAGATATTGATGGAAACCAGGTTTAATTGACTGTTTCAGTGTTGTACTTCACTACTACGTGATGCAATCCAGAAAAAGCCCAGGATCTAGCCGTCAAGTATGAGAAATATGCGAAAGAATGAGCCTGATGAGAGCAAATCCCAGACCTAACCTAGACCTAACATGAATTATTCTCTAAAATATTGATCGAAACCAGGTTTAATTGACTGTTTCAGTGTGGTCCCACATTACTACGTGATCCAAACCAGAAAAAACCCAGGATCTGTTCAACAAGTATGTGAAGAATGCGAAAGTATGAGTCTGATGAGTGAAAATCCCAGGCCTAACCTAGACCTAACATGAGTTATACTCTAAAATATTCATCGAAACCTGGTTTAATCGACTGTTTCAGTGTGGTACCGCATTACTATGTGATCCAAACCAGAAAATAACCCAGGATCTGTTCAAGGAGTATGTGAAGTGTGCGAAAGTATGTGTCTGATCAGGTCAAATCCCAGACCTATCCCAGACCTAACTTGCGTTATCCTCTAAAATTTTGATCGAAACCAGGTTTAATCGACTGTTTCAGTGTGGTACCACACTACTACGTGATCCAAACCAGAAAAAACCCAGGATCCGTCCAACAAGTATGTGAAGAATGCGAAAGTATGAGTCTGATGAGTGAAAATCCCAGGCCTAACCTAGACCTAACATGAGTTATACTCTAAAATATTGATCGAAACCTGGTTTAATCGACTGTTTCAGTGTGGTACCGCATTACTATGTGATCCAAACCAGAAAATAACCCAGGATCTGTTCAACGAGTATGTGAAGTGTGCGAAAGTATGAGTCTGATGAGATCAAATCCCAGACCTATCCCAGACCTAACTTGCGTTATCCTCTAAAATTTTGATCGAAACCAGGTTTAATCGACTGTTTCAGTGTGGTACCACACTACTACGTGATCCAAACCAGAAAAAACCCAGGATCCGTCCAACAAGTATGTGAAGAATGCGAGAGTATGAGTCTGATGAGTGAAAATCCCAGGCCTAACCTAGACCTAACATGAGTTATACTCTAAAATATTGATCGAAACCTGGTTTAATCGACTGTTTCAGTGTGGTACCGCATTACTATGTGATCCAAACCAGAAAATAACCCAGGATCTGTTCAAGGAGTATGTGAAGTGTGCGAAAGTATGAGTCTGATGAGGGCAAATCCCAGACATATCCCAGACCTAACTTGCGTTGTCCTCTAAGATATTGATGGAAACCAGGTTTAATTGACTGTTTCAGTGTTGTACTTCACTACTACGTGATGCAATCCAGAAAAAGCCCAGGATCTAGCCGTCAAGTATGAGAAATATGCGAAAGAATGAGCCTGATGAGAGCAAATCCCAGGCCTAACCTAGACCTAACATGAGTTATACTCTAAGATATTGATCGAAACCTGGTTTAATCGACTGTTTCAGTGTGGTACCGCATTACTATGTTATCCAAACCAGAAAATAACCCAGGATCTGTTCAACGAGTATGTGCAGTGTGCGAAAGTATGAGTCTGATGAGGTCAAATCCCAGACCAATCCCAGACTTAACTTGCGTTATCCTCTAAAATATTGATCGAAACCAGGTTTAATCGACTGTTTCAGTGTGGTACCACATTACTACGTGTTCCAAACCAGAAAAAACCCAGGATCTGTTCAACAAGTATGTGAAGAATGCGAAAGTATGTGTCTGATGAGTGAAAATCCCAGGGCTAACCTAGACCTAACATGCGTTATCCTCTAAAATATTGATCGAAACCAGGTTTAATCGACTGTTTCAGTGTGGTACCACATTACTACGTGATGCAAACCAGAAAAAACCCAGGATCAGTTCAACAAGTATGTGAAGAATGCGAAAGTATGAGTCTGATCAGTGAAAATCCCAGGCCTAACCTAGACCTAGCTTGCGTTATCCTCTAAAATATTGATCGAAACCAGGTTTAATCGACTGTTTCAGTGTGGTACCACATTACTACGTGTCCCAAACCAGAAGAAACCCATGATCTGTTCAACAAGTATGTGAAAAACGCGAAAGTATGAGCCTGATGAGGGCAAATCCCAGACCTATCCCAGACCTAACTTGTGTTATCCTCTAAAATATTGATCGAAACCAGGTTTAGTTGACCGTTTCAGTGTGGTACCTCATTACTACGTGATCCAAACCAGAAAAAACCCAGGATCCGTTCAACAAGTATGTGAAGAATGCGAAAGTATGAGTCTGATCACTGAAAATCTCAGGCCTTACCTACACCTAACTTGCGTTGTCCTCTAAAATAGTGATGGAAACCAGGTTTCATTGACTGTTTCAGTGTGGTACTACATTACTACGTGACGCAATCCAGAAAAAGCCCAGGATCTAGCCATCAAGTATGAGAAATATGCGAAAGAATGAGCCTGATGAGAGCAAATCCCAGACCTAACCTAGACCTAACATGCGTTATCCTCTAAAATATTGAGCGAAACCAGGTTTAATGGACTGTTTCAGTGTGGTACCACACTACTTCGTGATCTAAACCAGACAAAACCCAGGATCTGTTCATCAAGAATGTGAAAAACGCGAAACTGTGAGCCTGATAAGGGCAAATCTTACACCTAACCCAGACCTAAGATGCATTATCCTCTAAAATATATATCCAGGCCAGGTTTCATTGAATGTTTCAGTGTGGTACCACTTTACTACGGGATCCAATCCAGAAATAGCCCAGGATCTAGCCATGAAGTATGAGAAATATGCGACAGTAGGAGCCTGATGAGGGCATATCCTAGACCTATCCCAGACCTAACTTGCGTTATCCTCTAAAATATTGATCGAAACCAGGTTTAATTGACTGTTTCAGCGTGGTACCACATTACTACGTGATACAATCGAGAAGCAGCCCAGGATCCGTACAACAAGTATTTAAAGAATGCGAAAGTATGAGTCTGATGATTGAAAATTCCAGGCCTAACCTAGACCTAACATGCGTTATCCTCTAAAATATTGATCGAAACCTGGTTTAATCGACTGTTTCAGTGTGGTTCCACATTACTATGTGATCCAAACCAGAAAATAATCCAGGATCTGTTCAAGGAGTATGTGAAGTGTGCGAAAGTATGAGTCTGATGAGGTCAAATCCCAGACCTATCCCAGACCTAACTTGCGTTATCCTCTAAAATTTTGATCGAAACCAGGTTTAATCGACTGTTTCAGTGTGGTACCACATCACTACGTGATCCAAACCAGAAAAAACACAGGATCCGTTCAACAAGTATGTGAAGAATGCGAAAGTATGAGTCTGATGAGTGAAAATCCCAGGCCTAACCTAGACCTAACATGCGTTATCTGCAAAAATATTGATCGAAACCTGGTTTAATCGACTGTTTCAGTGTGGTACCACATTAGTATGTGATCCAAACCAGAAAATAACCCAGGATCTGTTCAACGAGTATCTGAAGTGTGCGAAAGTATGAGTCTGATGAGGTCAAATCCCAGACCTATCCCAGACCTAACTTGCGTTATCCTCTAAAATATTTATCGAAACCAGGTTTAATTGACCGTTTCAGTGTGGTACCACATTACTACGTGATCCAAACCAGAAAAAACCCAGGATCCGTTTACAAGTATGTGAAGAATGCGAAAGTATGAGTCTGATCAGTGAAAATCCCAGGCCTAACCTAGACCTAACATGAGTTATACTCTAAAATATTGATCGAAACCTGGTTTAATCGACTGTTTCAGTGTGGTACCACATTACTATGTGATCCAAACCAGAAAATAACCCAGGATCTAGCCATCAAGTCAGAGAAATATGCGAAAGAATGAGCCTGATGAGAGCAAATCCCAGACCTAACCTAGACCTAACATGAATTATTCTCTAAAATATTGATCGAGACCAGGTTTAATCGACTGTTTCAGTGTGGTACCACATTACTACGTGATCCAAACCAGAAAAAACCGAGGATCAGTTCAACAAGTATGTGAACAATGCGAAAGTATGAGTCTGATGAGTGAAAATCCCAGGGCTAACCTAGACCTAACATGCGTTATCCTCTAAAATATTGATCGAAACCAGGTTTAATCTACTGTTTCAGTGTGATACCACATTACTACGTGATCCAAACCAGAAAAAACCCAGGATCAGTTCAACAAGTATGTGAAGAATGCGAAAGTATGAGTCTGATGAGTGAAAATCCCAGTGCTAACCTAGACCTAACATGCGTTATCCACTAAAATATTGATCGAAGCCAGGTTTAATCGACTGTTTCAGTGTGGTATCACACTACTACGTGAACCAAACCAGAAAAAACCCATTATCTGTTCAACAAGTATGTGAAAAACGCGAAACTGTGAGCCTGATGAGGGCAAATCTTAGACCTAACCCAGACCTAAGATGCGTTATCCTCTAAAATATTTATCCAGACCAGGTTTCATTGAATGTTTCAGTGTGGTACCACTTTACTACGTGATCCAATCCAGAAATAGCCCAGGATCTAGCCATGAAGTATGAGAAATATGCGAAAGAATGAGCCTGATGAGAGCAAATCCCAGACCTAACCTAGACCTAACATGAATTATTCTCTAAAATATTGATCGAGACCAGGTTTAGTCGACTGTTTCAGTGTGGCACCACATTACTACGTGATCCAAACCAGAAAAAACCGAGGATCAGTTCAACAAGTATGTGAAGAATGCGAAAGTATGAGTCTGATGAGTGAAAATCCCAGGGCTAACCTAGACCTAACATGCGTTATCCTCTAAAATATTGATCGAAACCAGGTTTAATCGACTGTTTCAGTGTGGTACCGCAATACTACGTGATCCAAACCAGAAAAAACCCAGGATCAGTTCAACAAGTATGTGAAGAATGCGAAAGTATGAGTCTGATGAGTGAAAATCCCAGTGCCAACCTAGACCTAACATGCGTTATCCACTAAAATATTGATCGAAACCTGGTTTAACCGACTGTTTCAGTGTGGTACCGCATTACTACGTGATACAATCCAGAAACAGCCCAGGATCTAGCCATCAAGTATGAGAAATATGCGAAAGTATGAGCCTGATGAGGGCAAATCCTAGTCCTAAGCCAGACCTAACATGCGTTATCCTCTAAAATATTTATCAAGACCAGGTTTAATTGATTGTCTCAGTGTGGTCCCACATTACTACGTGATCCAAACCAGAAAAAACCCAGGATCTGTTCAACAAGTATGTGAAGAATGCGAAAGTATGAGTCTGATGAGGGCAAATCCCAGACCTATCCCAGACCTAACTTGCGTTATCCTCTAAAATATTTATCGAAACCAGGTTTAATTGACCGTTTCAGTGTGGTACCACATTACTACGTGATCCGAACCAGAAAAAACCCAGGATCCGTTCAACAAGTATGTGAAGAATGCGAAAGTATGAGTCTGATCAGTGAAAATCCCAGGCCTAACCTAGACCTAACGTGAGTTATACTCTAAAATATTGATCGAAATCTGGTTTAATCGAATGCTTCAGTGTGGTACCACATTACTATGTGATCCAAACCAGAAAATAACCCAGGATCTGTTCAACGAGTATGTGAAGTGTGCGAAAGTATGAGTCAGATGATGTCAAATCCCAGACCAATCCCAGACTTAACTTGCGTTATCCTCTAAAATATTGATCGAAACCAGGTTTAATCGACTGTTTCAGTGTGGTACCACATTACTACGTGATCCAAACCAGAAAAAACCCAGGATCCGTTTACAGGTATGTGAAGAATGCGAAAGTATGAGTCTGATCAGTGAAAATCCCAGGCCTAACCTAGACCTAACATGAGTTATACTCTAAAATATTGATCGAAACATGGTTTAATCGACTGTTTCAGTGTGGTACCACATTACTATGTGATCCAAACCAGAAAATAACCCAGGATCTAGCCATCAAGTCTGAGAAATATGCGAAAGAATGAGCATGATGAGAGCAAATCCCAGACCTAACCTAGACCTAACATGAATTATTCTCTAAAATATTGATCGAGACCAGGTTTAATCGACTGTTTCAGTGTGGTACCACATTACTACGTGATCCAAACCAGAAAAAACCGAGGATCAGTTCAACAAGTATGTGAAGAATGCGAAAGTATGAGTCTGATGAGTGAAAATCCCAGGGCTAACCTAGACCTAACATGCGTTATCCTCTAAAATATTGATCGAAACCAGGTTTAATCTACTGTTTCAGTGTGGTACCACATTACTACGTGATCCAAACCAGAAAAAACCCAGGATCAGTTTAACAAGTTTGTGAAGAATGCGAAAGTATGAGTCTGATGAGTGAAAATCCCAGTGCTAACCTAGACCTAACATGCGTTATCCACTAAAATATTGATCGAAGCCGGGTTTAATCGACTGTTTGAGTGTGGTATCACACTACTACGTGAACCAAACCAGAAAAAACCCATTATCTGTTCAACAAGTATGTGAAAAACGCGAAACTGTGAGCCTGATGAGGGCAAATCTTAGACCTAACCCAGACCTAAGATGCGTTATCCTCTAAAATATTTATCCAGACCAGGTTTCATTGAATGTTTCAGTGTGGTACCACTTTACTACGTGATCCAATCCAGAAATAGCACAGGATCTAGCCATGAAGTACGAGAAATATGCGAAAGAATGAGCCTGATGAGAGCAAATCCCAGACCTAACCTAGACCTACCATGAATTATTCTCTAAAATATTGATCGAGACCAGGTTTCATTGACTGTTTCAGTGTGGTACTACATTACTACGTGATGCAATCCAGAAAAAGCCCAGGATCTAGCCATCAAGTATGAGAAATATGCGAAAGAATGAGCCTAATGAGAGCAAATCCCAGACCTAACCTAGACTTAACATGAATTATTCACTAAAATATTGATCGAGACTAGGTTTAATCGACTGTTTCAGTGTGGTACCACATTACTACGTGATCCAAACCAGTAAAAACTCAGGATCAGTTCAACAAGTATGTGAAGAATGCGAAAGTATGAGACTGATGAGTGAAAATCCCAGGGCTAACCTAGACCTAACATGCGTTATCCTCTAAAATATTGATCGGAACCAGGTTTAATCGACTGTTTCAGTGTGGTACCACATTACTACGTGATCCAAACCAGAAAAAAACCCAGGATCAGTTCAACAAGTATGTGAAGAATGCGAAAGTATGAGTCTGATGAGTGAAAATCCCAGGGCTATCCTAGACCTAACATGCGTTATCCTCTAAAATATTGATCGAAACCAGGTGTAATCGACTGTTTCAGTGTGGTGTCACACTACTACGTGACCCAAACCAGAAAAAACCCATGATCTGTTCAACAAGTATGTGAAAAACGCGAAAGTATGAGCCTGATGAGGGCAAATCCCAGACCTATCCCAGACCTAACTTGCGTTATCCTCTAAAATATTGATCGAAACCAGGTTTAATTGACCGTTTCAGTGTGGTACCACATTACTACGTGATCCAAACCAGTAAAAACCCAGGATCAGTTCAACAAGTATGTGAAGAATGCGAAAGTATGAGACTGATGAGTGAAAATCCCAGGACTTACCTAGACCTAACTTGCGTTGTCCTCTATAATATTGATGGAAATCAGGTTTCAATGACTGTTTCAGTGTGGTACTACATTACTACGTGATGCAATCCAGAAAAAGCCCAGGATCTAGCCATCAAGTATGAGAAATATGCGAAAGAATGAGCCTGATGAGAGCAAATCCCAGACCTAACCTAGACCCAACTTGCGTTATCCTCTAAAATATTGATGGAAACCAGGTTTGATTGACTGTTTCAGCGTGGTACCACATTACTACGTGATACAATCCAGAAACAGCCCAGGATCTAGCCATGAAGTATGAGAAATATGCGAAAGTATGAGACTGATGAGTGAAAATCCCAGGCCTTACCTAGACATAACTTGCGTTGTCCTCTATAATATTGATGGAAACCAGGTTTCATTGACTGTTTCAGTGTGGTACTACATTACTACGTGATGCAATCCAGAAAAAGGCCAGGATCTAGCCATCAAGTGTGTGAAAAACGCGAAACTGTGAGCCTGATGAGGGCAAATCTAGGACCTAACCCAGACCTGAGATGCGTTATCCACTGAAATATTTATCCAGACCAGGTATCATTGAATGTTTCAGTGTGGTACCACTTTACTACGTGATCCACTCCAGAACTAGCCCAGGATCTAGCCATGAAGTATGAGAAATATGCGAAAGTAAGAGCCTGATGAGGGCAAATCCTAGACCTATCCCAGACCTAACTTGCGTTATCCTCTAAAATATTGATGGAAACCAGGTTTGATTGACTGTTTCAGCGTGGTACCACATTACTACGTGATACAATCCAGAAACAGCCGAGGATCTAGCCATGAAGTATGAGAAATATGCGAAAGTATGAGCCTGATGAGGGCAAATCCTAGACCTAACCCAGACCTAACATGCGTTATCCTCTAAAATATTTATGAAGACCAGGTTTAATTGATTGTTTCAGTGTGGTCCCACATTACTACGTGATCCAAACCAGAAAAAACCCAGGATCTGTTCAACATGTATGAGAAATATGCGAAAGAATGAGCCTGATGAGAGCAAATCCCAGACCTAACCCAGACCTAACATGAATTATTCTCTAAAATATTGATCGAAACCAGGTTTCATTAACTGTTTCACTGTGGTACTACATTACAACGTGATGCAATCCAGAAAGAGCCCAGGATCTGGCCATCAAGTATGAGAAATATGCGAAAGAATCAGCCTGATGAGAGCGAATCCCAGACCTAACCTAGACCTAACATGCGTTATCCTCTAAAATATTGAGCGAAACCTGGTTCAATCGACTGTTTCATTGTGGTACCACATTACTACGTGATCCAAACCAGAAAAAACCCAGGATCTGTTCAACATGTATGAGAAATATGCGAAAGAATGAGCCTGATGAGAGCAAATCCCAGACCTAACCTAGACCTAACATGAATTATTCTCTAAAATATTGATCGAAACCAGGTTACATTAACTGTTTCACTGTGGTACTACATTACAACGTGATGCAATCCAGAAAGAGCCCAGGATCTGGCCATCAAGTATGAGAAATATGCGAAAGAATCAGCCTGATGAGAGCGAATCCCAGACCTAACCTAGACCTAACATGCGTTATCCTCTAAAATATTGAGCGAAACCTGGTTCAATCGACTGTTTCATTGTGGTACCACATTACTACGTGTTCCAAACCAGAAAAAACCCAGGATCTGTTCAACGAGTATGTGAGGTGTGCGAAAGGATGAGTCTGATGAGTGCAAATCCCAGACCTATCCTTTTCCTAACATGCGTTATCCTCTATAATATTTATCAAGACCAGGTTTAATTGATTGTTTCAGTGTGGACCCACATTACTACGTGATCCAAACCAGAAAAAACTCAGGATCCGTTCAACAAGTATGTGAAGAATGCGAAAGTATGAGTCTGATGAGTGAAAATTCCAGACCTAACCTAGACCTAACATGCGTTATCCTCTAAAATATTGATCTAAACCAGGTTTAATGGAATGTTTCAGGGTGGTACGACACTACTACGTGATCCAAACCAGAAAAAACCCAGCATCTGTTCAACAAGTATGTGAAAAACGCGAAAGTATGAGCCTGATCAGGGCAAGTCCCAGACCTATCCCAGACCTAACTTGCGTTGTCCTCTAAGATATTGATGGAAACCAGGTTTAATTGACTGTTCCAGTGTTGTACTTCATTACTACGTGATGCAATCCAGAAAAAGCCCAGGATCTAGCCATCAAGTATGAGAAATATGCGAAAGAATGAGCCTGATGAGAGCAAACCTAGACCTAACCCAAACCTAACATGCGTTATCCTCTAAAATAATGATCCAAACCAGGTTTAATGGACAGCTCCAGTGTGATACCACTTTACTACGTGATCCAAAGCAGAAAAACCCTCGATCAGGTCAACATGTATGTTAAAACTGCGAAAGTATGAGTCTGATGAGAGAAAATCCCAGACCTAACCTAGACCTAACATGCGTTGTCCTCTAAAATATTGATGGAAACCAGGATTAATTGACTGTTTCAGTGTTGTACTTCATTACTACGTGATGGAATCCAGAAAAAGCCCAGGATCTAGCCATCAAGTATGAGAAATATGCGAAAGAATGAGCCTGATGAGAGCAAATCCCAGACCTAACCTAGACCTAACATGAATTATTCTCTAAAATATTCATCGAAACCAGGTTTAATTGACTGTTTCAGTGTGATCCCACATTACTACGTGATCCAAACCAGAAAAAACCCATGATCCGTTCAACAAGTATGTGAAGAATGCGAAAGTATGAGTCTGATGAGTGAAAATCCCAGACCTATCCCAGACCTAACTTGCGTTATCCTCTAAAATTTTGATCGAAACCAGGTTTAATCGACTGTTTCAGTGTGGTACCACATTACTACGTGATCCAAACCAGAAAAACCCCAGGATCCGTTCAACAAGTATGTGAAGAATGCGAAAGTATGAGTCTGATGAGTGAAAATCCCAGACCTAACCTAGACCTAACATGCGTTATCCCCTAAAATATTGATCCAAACCAGGTTTAATGGACTGTTTCAGTGTGGTACCACACTACTACGTGATCCAAACCAGAAAAAACCCATGATCCGTTCAACAAGTATGTGAAAAACGCGAAAGTATGAGCCTGATGAGGGCAAATCCCAGACCTATCCCAGACCTAACTTGCGTTATCCTCTAAAATATTGATCGAAACCAGGTTTAATTGACCGTTTCAGTGTGGTACCACATTACTACGTGATCCAAACCAGTAAAAACCCAGGATCAGTTCAACAAGTATGTGAAGAATGCGAAAGTATGAGACTGATGAGTGAAAATCCCAGGACTTACCTAGACCTAACTTGCGTTGTCCTCTATAATATTGATGGAAATCAGGTTTCATTGACTGTTTCAGTGTGGTACTACATTACTACGTGATGCAATCCAGAAAAAGCCCAGGATCTAGCCATCAAGTATGAGAAATATGCGAAAGAATGAGCCTGATGAGAGCAAATCCCAGACCTAACCTAGACCTAACTTGCGTTATCCTCTAAAATATTGATGGAAACCAGGTTTGATTGACTGTTTCAGCGTGGTACCACATTACTACGTGATACAATCCAGAAACAGCCCAGGATCTAGCCATGAAGTATGAGAAATATGCGAAAGTATGAGACTGATGAGTGAAAATCCCAGGCCTTACCTAGACATAACTTGCGTTGTCCTCTATAATATTGATGGAAACCAGGTTTCATTGACTGTTTCAGTGTGGTACTACATTACTACGTGATGCAATCCAGAAAAAGGCCAGGATCTAGCCATCAAGTGTGTGAAAAACGCGAAACTGTGAGCCTGATGAGGGCAAATCTTAGACCTAACCCAGACCTAAGATGCGTTATCCACTAAAATATTTATCCAGACCAGGTATCATTGAATGTTTCAGTGTGGTACCACTTTACTACGTGATCCACTCCAGAACTAGCCCAGGATCTAGCCATGAAGTATGAGAAATATGCGAAAGTAAGAGCCTGATGAGGGCAAATCCTAGACCTATCCCAGACCTAACTTGCGTTATCCTCTAAAATATTGATGGAAACCAGGTTTGATTGACTGTTTCAGCGTGGTACCACATTACTACGTGATACAATCCAGAAACAGCCGAGGATCTAGCCATGAAGTATGAGAAATATGCGAAAGTATGAGCCTGATGAGGGCAAATCCTAGACCTAACCCAGACCTAACATGCGTTATCCTCTAAAATATTTATCAAGACCAGGTTTAATTGATTGTTTCAGTGTGGTCCCACATTACTACGTGATCCAAACCAGAAAAAACCCAGGATCTGTTCAACATGTATGAGAAATATGCGAAAGAATGAGCCTGATGAGAGCAAATCCCAGACCTAACCTAGACCTAACATGAATTATTCTCTAAAATATTGATCGAAACCAGGTTTCATTAACTGTTTCACTGTGGTACTACATTACAACGTGATGCAATCCAGAAAGAGCCCAGGATCTGGCCATCAAGTATGAGAAATATGCGAAAGAATCAGCCTGATGAGAGCGAATCCCAGACCTAACCTAGACCTAACATGCGTTATCCTCTAAAATATTGAGCGAAACCTGGTTCAATCGACTGTTTCATTGTGGTACCACATTACTACGTGTTCCAAACCAGAAAAAACCCAGGATCTGTTCAACGAGTATGTGAGGTGTGCGAAAGGATGAGTCTGATGAGTGCAAATCCCAGACCTATCCTTTTCCTAACATGCGTTATCCTCTATAATATTTATCAAGACCAGGTTTAATTGATTGTTTCAGTGTGGACCCACATTACTACGTGATCCAAACCAGAAAAAACTCAGGATCCGTTCAACAAGTATGTGAAGAATGCGAAAGTATGAGTCTGATGAGTGAAAATTCCAGACCTAACCTAGACCTAACATGCGTTATCCTCTAAAATATTGATCTAAACCAGGTTTAATGGAATGTTTCAGTGTGGTACGACACTACTACGTGATCCAAACCAGAAAAAACCCAGCATCTGTTCAACAAGTATGTGAAAAACGCGAAAGTATGAGCCTGATCAGGGCAAGTCCCAGACCTATCCCAGACCTAACTTGCGTTGTCCTCTAAGATATTGATGGAAACCAGGTTTAATTGACTGTTTCAGTGTTGTACTTCATTACTACGTGATGCAATCCTGAAAAAGCCCAGGATCTAGCCATCAAGTATGAGAAATATGCGAAAGAATGAGCCTGATGAGAGCAAATCCCAGACCTAACCTAGACCTAACATGAATTATTCTCTAAAATATTGATCGAAACCAGGTTTAATTGACTGTTTCAGTGTGATCCCACATTACTACGTGATCCAAACCAGAAAAAACCCATGATCCGTTCAACAAGTATGTGAAGAATGCGAAAGTATGAGTCTGATGAGTGAAAATCCCAGACCTATCCCAGACCTAACTTGCGTTATCCTCTAAAATTTTGATCGAAACCAGGTTTAATCGACTGTTTCAGTGTGGTACCACATTACTACGTGATCCAACCCAGAAAAAACCCAGGATCCGTTCAACAAGTATGTGAAGAATGCGAAAGTATGAGTCTGATGAGTGAAAATCCCAGACCTAACCTAGACCTAACATGCGTTATCCCCTAAAATATTGATCCAAACCAGGTTTAATGGACTGTTTCAGTGTGGTACCACACTACTACGTGATCCAAACCAGAAAAAACCCAGGATCTGTTTAACAAGTATGTGAAAAACGCGAAGGTATGAGCCTGATGAGGCCAAATCCCAGACATATCCCAGACCTAACTTGCGTTGTCCTCTAAGATATTGATGGAAACCAGGTTTAATTGACTGTTTCAGTGTTGTACTTCATTACTACGTGATGCAATCCAGAAAAAGCCCAGGATCTAGCCATCAAGTATGAGAAATATGCGAAAGAATGAGCCTGATGAGAGCAAATCCCAGACCTATCCCAGACCTAACTTGCGTTATCCTCTAAAATATTGATCGAAACCAGGTTTAATTGACCGTTTCAGTTTGGTACCACATTACTACGTGATCCAAACCAGAAAAAACCCAGGATCCGTTCAACAGGTATGTGAAGGATGCGAAAGTATGAGTCTGATGAGTGAAAATCCCAGGGCTAACCTAGACCTAACATGCGTTATCCACTAAAATATTGATCGAAGCCAGGTTTAATCGACTGTTTCAGTGTGGTATCACACTACTACGTGAACCAAACCAGAAAAAACCCATTATCTGTTCAACAAGTATGTGAAAAACGCGAAACTGTGAGCCTGATGAGGGCAAATCTTAGACCTAACCCAGACCTAAGATGCGTTATCCTCTAAAATATTTATCCAGACCAGGTTTCATTGAATGTTTCAGTGTGGTACCACTTTACTACGTGATCCAATCCAGAAATAGCCCAGGATCTAGCCATGAAGTATGAGAAATATGCGAAAGAATGAGCCTGATGAGAGCAAATCCCAGACCTAACCTAGACCTAACATGAATTATTCTCTAAAATATTGATCGAGACCAGGTTTAGTCGACTGTTTCAGTGTGGCACCACATTACTACGTGATCCAAACCAGAAAAAACCGAGGATCAGTTCAACAAGTATGTGAAGAATGCGAAAGTATGAGTCTGATGAGTGAAAATCCCAGGGCTAACCTAGACCTAACATGCGTTATCCTCTAAAATATTGATCGAAACCAGGTTTAATCGACTGTTTCAGTGTGGTACCGCATTACTACGTGATCCAAACCAGAAAAAACCCAGGATCAGTTCAACAAGTATGTGAAGAATGCGAAAGTATGAGTCTGATGAGTGAAAATCCCAGTGCCAACCTAGACCTAACATGCGTTATCCACTAAAATATTGATCGAAACCTGGTTTAACCGACTGTTTCAGTGTGGTACCGCATTACTACGTGATACAATCCAGAAACAGCCCAGGATCTAGCCATCAAGTATGAGAAATATGCGAAAGTATGAGCCTGATGAGGGCAAATCCTAGTCCTAAGCCAGACCTAACATGCGTTATCCTCTAAAATATTTATCAAGACCAGGTTTAATTGATTGTCTCAGTGTGGTCCCACATTACTACGTGATCCAAACCAGAAAAAACCCAGGATCTGTTCAACAAGTATGTGAAGAATGCGAAAGTATGAGTCTGATGAGGGCAAATCCCAGACCTATCCCAGACCTAACTTGCGTTATCCTCTAAAATATTTATCGAAACCAGGTTTAATTGACCGTTTCAGTGTGGTACCACATTACTACGTGATCCGAACCAGAAAAAACCCAGGATCCGTTCAACAAGTATGTGAAGAATGCGAAAGTATGAGTCTGATCAGTGAAAATCCCAGGCCTAACCTAGACCTAACGTGAGTTATACTCTAAAATATTGATCGAAATCTGGTTTAATCGAATGCTTCAGTGTGGTACCACATTACTATGTGATCCAAACCAGAAAATAACCCAGGATCTGTTCAACGAGTATGTGAAGTGTGCGAAAGTATGAGTCTGATGATGTCAAATCCCAGACCAATCCCAGACTTAACTTGCGTTATCCTCTAAAATATTGATCGAAACCAGGTTTAATCGACTGTTTCAGTGTGGTACCACATTACTACGTGATCCAAACCAGAAAAAACCCAGGATCCGTTTACAGGTATGTGAAGAATGCGAAAGTATGAGTCTGATCAGTGAAAATCCCAGGCCTAACCTAGACCTAACATGAGTTATACTCTAAAATATTGATCGAAACATGGTTTAATCGACTGTTTCAGTGTGGTACCACATTACTATGTGATCCAAACCAGAAAATAACCCAGGATCTAGCCATCAAGTCTGAGAAATATGCGAAAGTATGAGACTGATGAGTGAAAATCCCAGGGCTAACCTAGACCTAACATGCGTTATCCTCTAAAATATTGATCGGAACCAGGTTTAATCGACTGTTTCAGTGTGGTACCACATTACTACGTGATCCAAACCAGAAAAAAACCCAGGATCAGTTCAACAAGTATGTGAAGAATGCGAAAGTATGAGTCTGATGAGTGAAAATCCCAGGGCTATCCTAGACCTAACATGCGTTATCCTCTAAAATATTGATCGAAACCAGGTGTAATCGACTGTTTCAGTGTGGTGTCACACTACTACGTGACCCAAACCAGAAAAAACCCATGATCTGTTCAACAAGTATGTGAAAAACGCGAAAGTATGAGCCTGATGAGGGCAAATCCCAGACCTATCCCAGACCTAACTTGCGTTATCCTCTAAAATATTGATCGAAACCAGGTTTAATTGACCGTTTCAGTGTGGTACCACATTACTACGTGATCCAAACCAGTAAAAACCCAGGATCAGTTCAACAATTATGTGAAGAATGCGAAAGTATGAGACTGATGAGTGAAAATCCCAGGACTTACCTAGACCTAACTTGCGTTGTCCTCTATAATATTGATGGAAATCAGGTTTCATTGACTGTTTCAGTGTGGTACTACATTACTACGTGATGCAATCCAGAAAAAGCCCAGGATCTAGCCATCAAGTATGAGAAATATGCGAAAGAATGAGCCTGATGAGAGCAAATCCCAGACCTAACCTAGACCTAATTTGCGTTATCCTCTAAAATATTGATGGAAACCAGGTTTGATTGACTGTTTCAGCGTGGTACCACATTACTACGTGATCCACTCCAGAACTAGCCCAGGATCTAGCCATGAAGTATGAGAAATATGCGAAAGTAAGAGCCTGATGAGGGCAAATCCTAGACCTATCCCAGACCTAACTTGCGTTATCCTCTAAAATATTGATGGAAACCAGGTTTGATTGACTGTTTCAGCGTGGTACCACATTACTGCGTGATACAATCCAGAAACAGCCGAGGATCTAGCCATGAAGTATGAGAAATATGCGAAAGTATGAGCCTGATGAGGGCAAATCCTAGACCTAACCCAGATCTAACATGCGTTATCCTCTAAAATATTTATCAAGACCAGGTTTAATTGATTGTTTCAGTGTGGTCCCACATTACTACGTGATCCAAACCAGAAAAAACCCAGGATCTGTTCAACATGTATGAGAAATATGCGAAAGAATGAGCCTGATGAGAGCAAATCCCAGACCTAACCTAGACCTAACATGAATTATTCTCTAAAATATTGATCGAAACCAGGTTACATTAACTGTTTCACTGTGGTACTACATTACAACGTGATGCAATCCAGAAAGAGCCCAGGATCTGGCCATCAAGTATGAGAAATATGCGAAAGAATCAGCCTGATGAGAGCGAATCCCAGACCTAACCTAGACCTAACATGCGTTATCCTCTAAAATATTGAGCGAAACCTGGTTCAATCGACTGTTTCATTGTGGTACCACATTACTACTTGTTCCAAACCAGAAAAAACCCAGGATCTGTTCAACGAGTATGTGAGGTGTGCGAAAGGATGAGTCTGATGAGTGCAAATCCCAGACCTATCCTTTTCCTAACATGCGTTATCCTCTATAATATTTATCAAGACCAGGTTTAATTGATTGTTTCAGTGTGGACCCACATTACTACGTGATCCAAACCAGAAAAAACTCAGGATCCGTTCAACAAGTATGTGAAGAATGCGAAAGTATGAGTCTGATGAGTGAAAATTCCAGACCTAACCTAGACCTAACATGCGTTATCCTCTAAAATATTGATCTAAACCAGGTTTAATGGAATGTTTCAGTGTGGTACGACACTACTACGTGATCCAAACCAGAAAAAACCCAGCATCTGTTCAACAAGTATGTGAAAAACGCGAAAGTATGAGCCTGATCAGGGCAAGTCCCAGACCTATCCCAGACCTAACTTGCGTTGTCCTCTAAGATATTGATGGAAACCAGGTTTAATTGACTGTTTCAGTGTTGTACTTCATTACTACGTGATGCAATCCAGAAAAAGCCCAGGATCTAGCCATCAAGTATGAGAAATATGCGAAAGAATGAGCCTGATGAGAGCAAACCTAGACCTAACCCAAACCTAACATGCGTTATCCTCTAAAATATTGATCCAAACCAGGTTTAATGGACAGCTCCAGTGTGATACCACTTTACTACGTGATCCAAAGCAGAAAAACCCTCGATCAGGTCAACATGTATGTTAAAACTGCGAAAGTATGAGTCTGATGAGAGAAAATCCCAGACCTATCCCAGACCTAACTTGTGTTATCCTCTAAAATTTTGATCGAAACCAGGTTTAATCGACTGTTTCAGTGTGGTACCACATTACTACGTGATCCAAACCAGAAAAAACCCAGGATCCGTTCAACAAGTATGTGAAGAATGCGGAAGTATGAGTCTGATGAGTGAAAATCCCAGACCTAACCTAGACCTAACATGCATTATCCCCTAAAATATTGATCCAAACCAGGTTTAATGGACTGTTTCAGTGTGGTACCACACTACTACGTGATCCAAACCAGAAAAAACCCAGGATCTGTTTAACAAGTATGTGAAAAACGCGAAAGTATGAGCCTGATGAGGGCAAATCCCAGACATATCCCAGACCTAACTTGCGTTGTCCTCTAAGATATTGATGGAAACCAGGTTTAATTGACTGTTTCAGTGTTGTACTTCATTACTACGTGATGCAATCCAGAAAAAGCCCAGGATCTAGCCATCAAGTATGAGAAATATGCGAAAGAATGAGCCTGATGAGAGCAAATCCCAGACCTATCCCAGACCTAACTTGCGTTATCCTCTAAAATATTGATCGAAACCAGGTTTAATTGACCGTTTCAGTTTGGTACCACATTACTACGTGATCCAAACCAGAAAAAACCCAGGATCCGTTCAACAGGTATGTGAAGGATGCGAAAGTATGAGTCTGATGAGTGAAAATCCCAGGGCTAACCTAGACCTAACATGCGTTATCCTCTAAAATACTGATCGGAACCAGGTTTAATCGACTGTTTTAGTGTGGTACCACTTTACTACGTGATCCAAACCAGAAAAAATCCAGGATCAGTATGTGTGTCCCATAATCCCAGATACAAGTATGTGTGTTAGAAACTAAGGGTTCTAACCGGGGTCCGGACGAGGGAAATACTAGGGAGAGTGATTGATAAGTTTTTTATTTTGTAATTTTCGCTTGGCGCTTTGCGACAAGCCTTTTATTTAATTTTAACAAAAAAAAATGAAAAAAATATAAAAATATAAATTACAAAAAAACGAGAATTATTTTATAATCCAGCCGGGGGTGGAGATTCACCGGCGTTGCCCCGGTTGGGATGGACCTTGGTTGCTGTAACAAAGGTTTGTTCAGATTAAATACGTGCGTACACGTATCGTAAACACGCTCGTCAGCTGTTCGCCTCGCTCTCCTAGCGGCTAGCTGTGCGCTGGGAGGGGGGAATCGGCTGTCGTTCAACGTGAATCAGTGGACTGTAAATTTGTACTTGTACGCTGATAATTATTTATGGAAACTATCAGCGATACGTTTGCCCTGAAGAGAAGAGAATTCACTCGTATCTGTCGGGGGCGACTTAGCCACGGACGGGTCACCAAATGGAGGTCGTAAAGCTCCAAATGGGTGGATCCCGTGAGCACGCTCTCCGTGCGGGTGACGTAGGAACGTCGTGCGAGGTGATTTCCTGCGACACTGTAAAATTACTGCACGGCGATCGTTTCTACCGGGGACCGTGACAGTAAAGTGTCCTTTGCAAAAAATCCCTCGCGGGTCCAACCGCACTATAAAGCCTACCCAGCGACCGTGTTGCACGGGGACCGTATTTGGTAGGCGGCGTGACGGAAGGTGAGGCGACCTTGAACCCGAACTCCTCCGTAGGGTGTACGGTCGACTCGTACACCGACGGGTTTTTGGAGAGGGTTTTTTGGCGACCTTTGCACGAAGAGCACTCCACGAGGCGGTACCGATTCAACGGTATGACCTTTGGGAGGCTCCAAAGCCGTATAGCTTTAAAGGGATTCTGGGTGGGTGCACCCTGAGTCCCTTACGTCGCGGTCGCGGCAACGACTGCAACGTACAATCCTTCCTAGCGAAGGCGGTCGCGCCACGCGCTGCGTGTATTACGACCTCCCTTTTGTCGCAGGTAGATTGTTCTGGGAAACTCTAACCGCAGCAACGGAGAGAATTCTTTTTTATACAAGTCCGAATATTATGTGCGAGTCCGTACTTGAGGAGCGAGATCTTCTGGGATCCGCTCCCGTTGGCAGTCGGCTCGTGAATAATTACGAATATTGTCGCGGATCGACAGACGAAGACTCGGTCGCGCCTTGTCGTCGCGATGCGGCGCTGCCGAATTCAGCTGTCGATCTCTTTTCAATATATTATACGGTTCTCTCTCTCGACGCTGACGTCACGATACCGTTTAAACCGGTGCGAAGCGAATCTTCGCGTGAGGTCGGCGTACAAAAACACGTAAACGGCTGCGGTTTTAAATCGTCCGAACGTTCAACGAACCTGACGAACGCTTAACCTTCCGCAGTGTCACGTACACAAACGGATACGGGAATCGCAGCCGAGAATTTAATGTTTTCAGACTAACGCGATTTTAAATAGTTTTTTAACATATTTAAACATACCGCCCCCCCTTGCACGAATTGTGCAATACCCGGAGAACGCGGTAGTCCCGTACGGTCACTTTTTTACGCGGAGAGAGAGAACTCGCGCACTTTTAATTGTAAAAAATCAAAAGTACTTACTATTGACCAGCTGCAGCCTGTTGAAGGAATCTCATGGACGTGGTCAGCATCTGGTCCGCCATGGCGAAAGCCATGGCGATCTGACCGAACGCCGGCTGCCAGGTCCTTCTTTTTTTCTTTGCCGGGGCCGCTGGGGTCTGCGGCTGCAGGCCGCTGGTGGACGGTCCAGGGGTGGCCGGGGCGAGTTTCGCCTGTTTCCTCCGTTTCCGCTTTTGTTGCGGAGCTCGGTCGGTGGGGGCAGCCAAAGTCGACCCTGGCACTGCTGGTGGTGGCGGCGGGGTCGATTCCTCCGGTTTGTCGGCCCGCCACGCACAGGACCGCATGTGTCCGTCCTTGTCCCATCGGAGGACGTATTGGCCTCCGGGGGCCCGGTAGTGGTATTTTCGGGTTGTCGTTATAACCCTGGCCGGAATCCTGAATGAGTCGACCCCGAAATTGAGGGTCACCTCCGGTTCTCCTGGCGCCTGTACGGTGGTAGGCTCCTCTTTATTGCCTCTCGGGGATATGGGCCTTTCCCCGAGCTGCAAAATGCGCCCGAATCGCTCATCGATTTCCGGGTCCCCGGAAAAGGATACCGCACTACTCTCGCAAGATATGTTGGACGCGGTGTCACTCATGATGCTGTCGTTTAGGAACTGAGCGGTTTTCGATTCCGCGAATTCCGTTACGATTCGGGGGCGCTCGGATTATTCGTTACGCCCTACCAATAATCCAACTCAGATTGGTGGATTCGTAACCCCCACTAATCCGTTTGAACTTTCAGTGACAACGGTCAGGTGAGAATCAACACCGTTTATTTCTAGAAACGGTCGTTTCTCACCTTTCGATCACTTTCGGCCGTTGGATGTTATGGTTTTTATGTGACCTCGTCGGCGTCGCTAACCGTTGCCGACTCGGTTTCTTCCACAGGCAGCTTACACAACCGCGTAATAGGTCGCGTAAAAATGGATTTTTCCGTGCGTATTTTAACAACACGTGCATTTCCATCCCTGCCGGTGAATACCTCCTCTACTCGTCCCATTTCCCATTGATTCGGGGGGAGGAGAGGATTTTGCACTAAAACTAAGTCGTTTAGTTTTAATGTTTTTTGGGCTGTACGCCACTTATAACGATTCTGGAGGTGCGTGAGATAATCACGTGTCCAATGCCTCCAGATTTGTTCGTGGAATTTTTGAATCGCCCTCCATCGTGTCAAACGGGAGAGTTTTTCAGTTTCCACTGATTGTGTCGGAAGCGCGTTCAGCGGACTTCCGACTAAGAAATGCCCCGGTGTGAGCGGCGCGTAATCGTCCGGGCTATCACTCAAAGCGGCAATCGGTCGCGAGTTTAAACTCGCTTCGATTTAACAAAGCAATGTTTGTAACTCTTCGCTTGTGGGAGTGAATTCGCCCAGAGTCCGCTTCAGGTGAAATTTCACCGATTTCACACCGGCCTCTTGCATGCCACCGAAGTGCGGTGCACTCGGTGGGTTAAATTTCCATCTAATTCCTTTTTGACTGCATTTATTACGCATTTCTTGCGTGTTGTACACTGCTTCGAAATTTTCGCGTAATTCTCGATCTGCCCCGACAAAGTTCGTTCCATTGTCACTGAAAATGCAGGACGGAACTCCCCTTCGTGCAATGAATCGATCTAATGCTGCCAAAAAGGCACTCGTCGTATAATCGTGGACGAGTTCGATGTGGATGGCCCGTGTCGCGTAACAGACAAAAACTGCTATGTACGCTTTGTGGGCGGTTTTTCCTCGACCGGCGGAGTCGCGGACAAGAAAAGGTCCCGCATAATCCACTCCGCAGTTCGAAAATGCTCTCGCCTCGCGGCAACGCTCAGGTATTAAATCCTGCATGATTTACGTGGAGGTTTTTACCCTCCATCTAACGCATCGCATGCATCCATGGATTACCGTTCGCGCTGCATTTCGACAGCCGAGAATCCAAAATCTTTGTCTTACTGTGTACATGGTCAACTGCAATCCCCCGTGCAACGTGTCAATGTGGCACTGCCGAATTATCATCGTAGAAACGTGATGTTTCGGCAAAATTATGGGGTGCTTGGTTTCCCATGACAGTGTTGTATTTTCCAGTCTGCCTCCGACTCTCAAGACATCTTTGTCATCGAGAAAAGGGTTCAGACTTTTTAATGTTGATTTTGCTGGGATTTTTCGGTGGTTTTTCAAACACCGGTACTCCTTTGCAAAATGCGTGCGCTGGATGTAGCGGACAATTCTCTCGCTTGCGAGCTGCATCTCAGACGCGTCAACGATCTTCGCATCATACGACCTTCGCTCACCTTGCATCGGTCCCCTCAGTCGGAGACAGTATGCGGTTACGCGAAGTAGCTTATTCCAGGTCGAGAATCGAAATACAAATTCCCATTCTTTCTCCGGAATTGCTACGTGGGCGTGCACTTTGCGCTTCCCTTCTTCGGTCTCGATGGACGAAGGCGTTTTCGGCCAACAATCTTTCGATTCCGTTAGCCAACTTGGTCCTGAAATCCACAGCTTAGATTGAAGGAGTTCCGCAGCTTCCACTCCGCGCGAATTCAGATCCGCGGGATTGAAGCGGGTGGGAACGTGCCTCCATTCAGCATTCGGAAGTAACGTTTGGACCTTTGACACACGGTTGGCGATTAAAACCTTCCATGTGGAGGCGTGCTTTCTCAACCATGCCAATGCGATCGTGGAATCTGTCCAGCAGATTATTCTGTCGACCTTCAATGAAAGTGACTTCTCCACGTGCACAATAAGCTCGGCGAGCAGCACGGCGCCGTTCAATTCCAGTACAGAAATTGACTGCGTTTTAATTGGAGCCACTCGCGTTTTTGCCATTATCAATGTCGAGGAGGTGACATTGCTCATTGTGGTCACTCGTAAGTAAGTGACCGCTAAGTAGGCTGCGAGCGAAGCGTCACAAAATCCATGAATTTCCACGGAAATTGTGTCGGCTCCATAATTAATCCATCTGGGGATTTTTAGCTTATTTAAGCTGCTCCAATCCACGCAAAACGTATTCCACGTATTGAGCGTATTCGCTGAGATTTGATCATCCCACTGGATTTTTTCCAGCCATTGGGATTGCATCAGAATCTTTGCGCGAATCACGACTGGTGATAACCAGCCGAGCAGATCGAACAACTTAGCAATCTCCGAAAACAAATTCCGTTTTGTCATCGGCAAGGCAGACGGCTGAAACCGTTGCAGATTGAAATAAAAATAATCGCCGGACGGTATCCAGCGTAAACCTAATACCTTTAATTCGCTGTCATCGAACAAGGTAAGGTCGACGGCGTGGGAGTGAGCGCTTTGGGGGATATTTCGCAATAACAATGGCGAATTTCCTGCCCATTTTCGCAGCTTAAACCCACCTCTTTGTAGGAGCTCGCAAACTTGGTTGCGAATTTTCTCCAACAAAGACGTATCGGGTGCTCCCATAAAAACGTCGTCTACATAAATGTCCTGCTCGAGAATCGGGGCGGCAAGGGGGTACCTGTGCCCGTCCTGATTTTTTAACTCAAGGAGGGTTCGCATCGACAGGTATGGTGCACACGCCGTACCGTACGTTACGGTATTTAATTCGAACGCATTGAGCTGTTCGTTTTCGGGTGTGCGCCATAGGATGCATTGAAAACGACGATCCTGCGGGGCGACGAGAATCTGTCGGAACATTTTCTCAATGTCAGCCACCAACACGTATTCATACAGACGCCATCGGGTCAAGACTGACGTGATGTCGTTCTGCAATTTTGGACCTACGTGTAGGATGTCATTTAATGAACGACCGCCGGTAGTTCGGCTTGTCGCGTTAAATACGACTCTTAATTTAGTCGTTGCACTCTCGGTGCGTATGACCGCTCGATGCGGAATATAGAGTCTGGTCTCGTCAATAGGCTCTATGCGAGTCATATGACCCAGCTCCTCATATTCCTCGAGAAACGTCGTATATTCTCTTACGAGGGTCTGGTCGGTGTCCAATTTTTTCCTCAACCTCCCAAGGGCGGAGAGAGCGATTCGATAGGAGTTTCCTAACGCTTCGTCCGGTCTCGGGTAAGAAAAAGGCAATCGGACGACAAACCGTCCTGTCGCATCTCGAGCGACGGTTTTTTGGAACTGCATTTCACACTCCTCCTCCGCCTTGGTGTGTACCGAGGTCGAAGGGAGTTCTTCGACTTCCCAAAACTTGCGAATCGCCGTGTCCAGCGATTCGAGGACGTTACAGTGCAACGTCCGCAAAGTTTTGTTTTTACTGCCCTTAGCATTTATTGGGCCGGAAAGAATCCAGCCAAATGCAGTTTCTTGGGCGATTGGACCTGTACTGCTTATTCGACGGAAACCCGGTCGAATAATTTGCGCGTACAGGTCCGCACCGGTCAACACTTCAATCGGTTGACCGGAAGCTGGATTTGGATCTGCAAGCGGCAGATCCCGCAGCGCGTCGCATTTGAGTGCACCGGCCAAGGGCGAGGCGTAGCTCGTAATTTTGTGTACGATGTACGCTCTCGTCTCGACTAACGGCGCGGTATCTTGTACCGTTCCCAAATGCATCTGCACGCTGTATTTAATTTGTTGGGTTCGGCCGCCCCCCAAGCCCGTCACTGTGGCTGGGGATTTCCTCCGCGAGAATTTGAGGTCATTTGTCAAATTCGCGGAGATGAAAGACGACTCGGAACCCTGATCGATCAGTGCGCGCGCGATTCGCGACGCACCGTTCTCTCCGTACACACGCACGCTCGCCGTGGCTAACAGCACAGCCTTCGGTACGTCTGCACCGAGCGCGATACAATGTGACGTACCGGGCTGTGACGTCGTTGCCTGTGACGTCGTGGTACGAGCTGCTCGTTCGGCAGGTTGCGGCCGGCTCGATGGAGCCGTATACCGCTTTTTCGGGCGTTTGTCCGACGAAACCGTTGTCGCAGGTTTACGACTTTCGGTTTCGCTACGAAAGGTCTCAAAATGCAGCAGAGCATGATGTCTGCCCTTGCACTTCGGGCACCCCTCCTCGGATGGACAACGCGCGTTTCCATGCTGAGGTGACAAGCAGAGAATGCACCGCTGGCTATCTTTTATAAACTGATAGCGGCGGTTCGGCGTCAAGTTTCTGAATGCACCACATTTGGTCATTCTGTGCTCAAGGCCGCAAAATCCGCAGGTCACAGTTTTCTCAGCTGGACTTTCTAGAACGGAGTTGTGACTCCGTACTTTATGTTTCGGTGGGTGTTCGGTCGTAGGCTTGCTCGGACCTTCATCTAACATAGTTAGAGCCCTTGCATGCCCCTCCAGGAACTCTATCAGCTCGACATGCGAGGGATAGTCCGGGGTGAGACGTTGCGACCGTTCCCACTCAGCTTTCAGAGGCCCTTCTAAATGGCTTCGAATAGTATGGGCAAGCAGCCAGTTTCGCTGCTGTAAAATCGTGCCCGTTTTTCGAATGCCGCAAGGGCCTGTTTGAAAACGACGACGACCTGATTTAGGCTATCGAGATCATCTCTTTTAATCGTTTTCAGTTTGGTCAGTTGATTAAGCAATTTGGCGGTCACGATACGTGGTAACCCGAATTGTTCTTTCAGGGTTTTCCACGCCACTTCGAAATTCTCATCGGTAACTTCGAGGTGCGCGATCGCTGCCAACGCTTTATCCTCCAGACAGGCGTTCAGATATTGCAATCGATGCGCATCTGCAAGCCTCGGATTATTTATTATGCCGGAGGTGAACAGATCCGCGAAATGTCTCCATTTACGTGGGTCACCTCCGAACTTGGGGAGCCGTTGTTTTGGAAGTTCGATAGCGACGTCATGGGGGCTGACCGACGTGGGTGCCGCTTTTGATTCAGCGGCCAGTCTGGTCAGCTCCGTGGTAACGTACGCCTGGAATTCCATATATTCCGTCTCCTTATTCTCTACGCCACCTTTTGCGAGGAAGTCGCACGTGTTGCGTTTCGCAGGGGCATATTTTCTCCGAATCGACAAGTACTGCTCAATAGCTTCCTTGTATTGTTCGGATACGGTGGCGAGCTTTGTCCTGAGGAGCTCCTCAGTGAACTGAGCTCGGCCACGTTTCTTTAAGTAAGAGATCGACCTTGACATCATGTCGAACCGGGTGATCAGGTCGTCGAGATCGCCTTCGAACTCGCTTCGACCTTCATCCTTGGCGACAGACATGGTGATCTCTAATTCGAGGATTTTACAATCTACTCGAAATTAAGTGGTTCCGTAAGCAGCGACTTACGTGAACGTACTGCAACTCTTTCCTGTTCTTTCAACCTCAATCCGGCTCGAAGGACCGTTTGTTAGAAACTAAGGGTTCTAACCGGGGTCCGGACGAGGGAAATACTAGGGAGAGTGATTGATAAGTTTTTTATTTTGTAATTTTCGCTTGTCGCTTTGCGACAAGCCTTTTATTTAATTTTAACAAAAAAAAATGAAAAAAATAAAAAAAATATAAATTACAAAAAAACGAGAATTATTTTATAATCCAGCCGGGGGTGGAGATTCACCGGCGTTGCCCCGGTTGGGATGAACCTTGGTTGCTGTAACAAAGGTTTGTTCAGATTAAATACGTGCGTACACGTATCGTAAACACGCTCGTCAGCTGTTCGCCTCGCTCTCCTAGCGGCTAGCTGTGCGCTGGGAGGGGGGAATCGGCTGTCGTTCAACGTGAATCAGTGGACTGTAAATTTGTACTTGTACGCTGATAATTATTTATTGAAACTATCAGCGATACGTTTGCCCTGAACAGAAGAGAATTCACTCGTATCTGTCGGGGGCGACTTAGCCACGGACGGGTCACCAAATGGAGGTCGTAAAGCTCCAAATGGGTGGATCCCGTGAGCACGCTCTCCGTGCGGGTGACGTAGGAACGTCGTGCGAGGTGATTTCCTGCGACACTGTAAAATTACTGCACGGCGACCGTTTCTACCGGGGACCGTGACAGTAAAGTGTCCTTTGCAAAAAATCCCTCGCGGGTCCAACCGCACTATAAAGCCTACCCGGCGACCGTGTTGCACGGGGACCGTATTTGGTAGGCGGCGTGACGGAAGGTGAGGCGACCTTGAACCCGAACTCCTCCGTAGGGTGTACGGTCGACTCGTACACCGACGGGTTTTTGGAGAGGGTTTTTTGGCGACCTTTGCACGAAGAGCACTCCACGAGGCGGTACCGATTCAACGGTATGACCTTTGGGAGGCTCCAAAGCCGTATAGCTTTAAAGGGATTCTGGGTGGGTGCACCCTGAGTCCCTTACGTCGCGGTCGCGGCAACGACTGCAACGTACAATCCTTCCTAGCGAAGGCGGTCGCGCCACGCGTTGCGTGTATTACGACCTCCCTTTTGTCGCAGGTAGATTGTTCTGGGAAACTCTAACCGCAGCAACGGAGAGAATTCTTTTTTATACAAGTCCGAATATTATGTGCGAGTCCGTACTTGAGGAGCGAGATCTTCTGGGATCCGCTCCCGTTGGCAGTCGGCTCGTGAATAATTACGAATATTGTCGCGGATCGACAGACGAAGACTCGGTCGCGCCTTGTCGTCGCGATGCGGCGCTGCCGAATTCAGCTGTCGATCTCTTTTCAATATATTATACGGTTCTCTCTCTCGACGCTGACGTCACGATACCGTTTAAACCGGTGCGAAGCGAATCTTCGCGTGAGGTCGGCGTACAAAAACACGTAAACGGCTGCGGTTTTAAATCGTCCGAACGTTCAACGAACCTGACGAACGCTTAACCTTCCGCAGTGTCACGTACACAAACGGATACGGGAATCGCAGCCGAGAATTTAATGTTTTCAGACTAACGCGATTTTAAATAGTTTTTTAACATATTTAAACAATGTGAAAAACGCGAAAGTATGAGCCTGATGAGGGCGAATCCCAGACCTATCCCAGACCTAACTTGCGTTATCCTCTAAAATATTGATCGAAACTAGTTTTAATTGACTGTTTCGGCGTGGTACCACATTACTACGTGATACAATCCAGAAACAGCCCAGGATCTAGCCATGAAGTATGAGAAATATGCGAAAGTATGAGCCTGATGAGGGCAAATCCTAGACCTAACCCAAACCTAACATGCGTTATCCTCTAAAATATTTATCAAGACCAGGTTTAGTTGAATGTTTCAGTGTGGTACCACATTACTACGTGAACCAAACCAGAGAAAACCCAGGATCCGGTCAACAACTATGTGAAGAATGCGAAAGTATGAGTCTGATGAGTGAAAATCCCAGGGCAAACCTAGACCTAACATGCGTTATCTTCTAAAATATTGATCCAAACCAGGTTTAATGGACTGTTTCAGTGTGGAACCACTTTACTACGTGAAACAAAGCAGAAAAAACCCTCGATCAGGTCAACATGTATGTTAAAACTGCGGAAGTATGACCCTGATGAGGGCAAATCCCAGGCCTAACCTAGACCTAACATGCGTTGTCCTCTAAAATATTGATGGAAACCTGGTTTAATTGACTGTTTCAGTGTTGTACTTCATTACTACGTGATGCAATCCAGAAAAAGCCCAGGATCTAGCCATCAAGTATGAGAAATATGCGAAAGAATGAGCCTGATGAGAGCAAATCCCAGACCTAACCTAGACATAACATGAATAATTCTCTAAAATATTGATCATGACCAGGTTTAATTGATTGTTTCAGTGTGGTCCCACATTGCTACGTGATCCAAACCAGAAAAAACCCAGGATCCGTTCAACAAGTATGTGAAGATTGCGAAAGTATGAGCCTGATGAGGGCAAATCCCAGACCTATCCCAGACCAAACTTGCGTTATCCTCTAAAACATTGATCGAAACCAGGTTTAATCGACTGCTTCAGTGTGGTACCACATTGCTACGTGATACAAAGCAGAAAAAACCCTCGATCAGGTCAACATGTATGTTAAAACTGCGGAAGTATGACCCTGATGAGGGCAAATCCCAGGCCTAACCTAGACCTAACATGCGCTGTCCTCTAAAATATTGATGGAAACCAGGTTTAATTGACTGTTTCAGTGTTGTACTTCATTACTACGTGATGCAATCCAGAAAAAGCCCAGGATCTAGCCATCAAGTATGAGAAATATGCGAAAGAATGAGCCTGATGAGAGCAAATCCCAGACCTAACCTAGACATAACATGAATTATTCTCTAAAATATTGATCATGACCAGGTTTAATTGATTGTTTCGGTGTGGTTCCACATTACAACGTGATCCAAACCAGAAAAAACCCAGGATCCGTTCAACAAGTATGTGAAGAATGCGAAAGTATGAGCCTGATGAGGGCAAATCCCAGACCTATCCCAGACCAAACTTGCGTTATCCTCTAAAACATTGATCGAAACCAGGTTTAATCGACTGCTTCAGTGTGGTACCACATTGCTACGTGATCCAAACCAGAAAAAACCGAGGACCAGTTCAACAAGTATGTCAAAAACGCGAAAGTATGAGCCTGATGAGGGCAAATCCCAGACCTATCCCAGACCAAACTTGCGTTATCCTCTAAAATATTGATCGAAACCAGGTTTAATCGACTGCTTCAGTGTGGTACCACATTGCTACGTGATCCAAACCAGAAAAAACCGAGGACCAGTTCAACAAGTATGTCAAAAACGCGGAAGTATGACCCTGATGAGGGCAAATCCCAGGCCTAACCTAGACCTATCATGCGTTTTCCTCTAAACTATTGATGGAAACCAGGTTTAATTGATTGTTTCCGTGTGGTCCCACATTACTACGTGATCCAAACCAGAAAAAACCCAGGATCCGTTCAACAAGTATGTGAAGAATGCGAAAGTATGAGTCTGATGAGTGAAAATCCCTGGGCTAACCTAGACCTAACACGCGTTATCCTCAAAACTATTGATCGAAACCAGGTTTAATTGATTGTTTCAGCGTGGTACGACATTACTACGTAATACAATCCAGAAACAGCCCAGGATCTAGCCATGAAGTATGAGAAATATGCGAAAGTATGAGCCTGATGAGGGCAAATCCTAGACCTAACCCAAACCTAACATGCGTTATCCTCTAAAATATTTATCAAGACCAGGTTTAATTGAATGTTCCAGTGTGGTACCACACTACTACGTGATCCAAACCAGAAAAAACTCAGGATCCGTTCAACAAGTATGTGAAGAATGCGAAAGTATGAGTCTGAAGAGTGAAAATCCCAGGCCTAACCTAGACCTGACATGCGTTATCCTCAAAAATATTGATCGAAACCTGGTTTAATCGACTGTTTCAGTGTGGTACCACATTACTATGTGATCCAAACCAGAAAATAACCCAGGATCTGTTCAACGAGTATGTGAGGCGTGCGAAAGTATGAGTCTGATGAATGCAAATCCCAGACCTATCCCAGACCTAACATGCGTTATCCTCTAAAATATTTATCAAGACCAGGTTTAATTGAATGTTTCAGTGTGGTACCACATTACTACGTGATCCAAACCAGTAAAAACCCAGGATCCGTTCAACAAGTATGTGAAGAATGTGAAAGTATGAGTCTGATGAGTGAAAATCCCCGGCCTAACCTAGACCTAACATGTGTTATCCTAAAAAATATTGTTCGAAACCAGGTTTAATCGACTGTTTCAGTGTGGTACCACACTACCACGTGACCCAAACCGGAAGAAACCCAGGATCTAGCCATCAAGTATGAGAAATATGCGAAAGTATGAGCCTGATGAGGGCGAATCCCAGACCTATCCCAGACCTAACTTGCGTTATCCTCTAAAATATTGATCGAAATCAGGTTTAATTGACTGTTTCAGCGTGGTACCACATTACTACGTGATACAATCCAGAAACAGCCCAGGATCTAGCCATGAAGTATGAGAAATATGCGAAAGTATGAGCCTGATGAGGGCAAATCCTAGACCTAACCCAAACCTAACATGCGTTATCCTCTAAAATATTTATCAAGACCAGGTTTAGTTGAATGTTTCAGTGTGGTACCACATTACTACGTGAACCAAACCAGAGAAAACCCAGGATCCGGTCAACAAGTATGTGAAGAATGCGAAAGTATGAGTCTGATGAGTGAAAATCCCAGGGCAAACCTAGACCTAACATGCGTTATCTTCTAAAATATTGATCCAAACCAGGTTTAATGGACTGTTTCAGTGTGGAACCACTTTACTACGTGATACAAAGCAGAAAAAACCCTCGATCAGGTCAACATGTATGTTAAAACTGCGGAAGTATGACCCTGATGAGGGCAAATCCCAGGCCTAACCTAGACCTAACATGCGTTGTCCTCTAAAATATTGATGGAAACCTGGTTTAATTGACTGTTTCAGTGTTGTACTTCATTACTACGTGATGCAATCCAGAAAAAGCCCAGGATCTAGCAATCAAGTATGAGAAATATGCGAAAGAATGAGCCTGATGAGAGCAAATCCCAGACCTAACCTAGACATAACATGAATTATTCTCTAAAATATTGATCATGACCAGGTTTAATTGATTGTTTCAGTGTGGTCCCACATTACTACGTGATCCAAACCAGAAAAAACCCAGGATCCGTTCAACAAGTATGTGAAGAATGCGAAAGTATGAGCCTGATGAGGGCAAATCCCAGACCTATCCCAGACCAAACTTGCGTTATCCTCTAAAACATTGATCGAAACCAGGTTTAATCGACTGCTTCAGTGTGGTACCACATTGCTACGTGATACAAAGCAGAAAAAACCCTCGATCAGGTCAACATGTATGTTAAAACTGCGGAAGTATGACCCTGATGAGGGCAAATCCCAGGCCTAACCTAGACCTAACATGCGTTGTCCTCTAAAATATTGATGGAAACCAGGTTTAATTGACTGTTTCAGTGTTGTACTTCATTACTACGTGATGCAATCCAGAAAAAGCCCAGGATCTAGCCATCAAGTATGAGAAATATGCGAAAGAATGAGCCTGATGAGAGCAAATCCCAGACCTAACCTAGACATAACATGAATTATTCTCTAAAATATTGATCATGACCAGGTTTAATTGATTGTTTCGGTGTGGTCCCACATTACAACGTGATCCAAACCAGAAAAAACCCAGGATCCGTTCAACAAGTATGTGAAGAATGCGAAAGTATGAGCCTGATGAGGGAAAATCCCAGACCTATCCCAGACCAAACTTGCGTTATCCTCTAAAATATTGATCGAAACCAGGTTTAATCGACTGCTTCAGTGTGGTACCACATTGCTACGTGATCCAAACCAGAAAAAACCGAGGACCAGTTCAACAAGTATGTCAAAAACGCGAAAGTATGAGCCTGATGAGGGCAAATCCCAGACCTATCCCAGACCAAACTTGCGTTATCCTCTAAAATATTGATCGAAACCAGGTTTAATCGACTGCTTCAGTGTGGTACCACATTGCTACGTGATCCAAACCAGAAAAAACCGAGGACCAGTTCAACAAGTATGTCAAAAACGCGGAAGTATGACCCTGATGAGGGCAAATCCCAGGCCTAACCTAGACCTAACATGCGTTTTCCTCTAAACTATTGATGGAAACCAGGTTTAATTGATTGTTTCAGTGTGGTCCCACATTACTACGTGATCCAAACCAGAAAAAACCCAGGATCCGTTCAACAAGTATGTGAAGAATGCGAAAGTATGAGTCTGATGAGTGAAAATCCCTGGGCTAACCTAGACCTAACACGCGTTATCCTCAAAACTATTGATCGAAACCAGGTTTAATTGACTGTTTCAGCGTGGTACGACATTACTACGTGATCCAAACCAGAAAAAAACCCAGGATCTTGTCAACGAGTATGTGAAGTGTGCGAAAGTATGAGTCTCATGAGGGATAATCCCAGGCCTAACCTAGACCTAACATGCGTTGTCCTCTAAACTATTGATGGAAACCAGGTTTAATTGACTGTTTCAGTTTGGTACCACATTACTATGTGATCCAAACCAGAAAATAACCCAGGATCTGTTCAACGAGTATGTGAGGCGTGCGAAAGTATGAGTCTGATGAATGCAAATCCCAGACCTATCCCAGACCTAACATGCGTTATCCTCTAAAATATTTATCAAGACCAGGTTTAATTGAATGTTTCAGTGTGGTACCACATTACTACGTGATCCAAACCAGTAAAAACCCAGGATCCGTTCAACAAGTATGTGAAGAATGCGAAAGTATGAGTCTGATGAGTGAAAATCCCCGGCCTAACCTAGACCTAACATGCGTTATCCTAAAAAATATTGTTCGAAACCAGGTTTAATCGACTGTTTCAGTGTGGTACCACACTACCACGTGACCCAAACCGGAAGAAACCCAGGATCTAGGCATCAAGTATGAGAAATATGCGAAAGTATGAGCCTGATGAGGGCGAATCCCAGACCTATCCCAGACCTAACTTGCGTTATCCTCTAAAATATTGATCGAAATCAGGTTTAATTGACTGTTTCAGCGTGGTACCACATTACTACGTGGTACAATCCAGAAACAGCCCAGGGTCTAGCCATGAAGTATGAGAGATATGCGAAAGTATGAGCCTGATGAGGGCAAATCCAAGACCTAACCCAAACCTAACATGCGTTATCCTCTAAAATATTTATCAAGACCAGGTTTAATTGAATGTTTCAGTGTGGTACCACATTACTGCGTGAACCAAACCAGAAAAAACCCAGTATCTGTCCAACAAGTATGTGAAGAATGCGAAAGTATGAGCCTGATGAGTGAAAATCCCAGGCCTAACCTAGACCTAACATGCGTTATCCTCTAAAATATTGATCCAAACCAGGTTTAATGGACTGTTTCAGTGTGGTACCACTTTACTGCGTGATCCAAAGCAGAAAAAACCCTCGATGAGGTCAACATGTATGTTAAAACTGCGAAAGTATGACCCTGATGTGGGCACATCCCAGGCCTAACCTAGACCTAACATGCGTTGTCCTCTAAACTATTGATGGAAACCAGGTTTAATTGACTGTTTCAGTTTGGTACCACATTACTATGTGATCCAAACCAGAAAATAACCCAGGATCTGTTCACCGAGTATGTGAAGTGTGCGTAGGTATGAGTCTGATGAGGGCAAATCCCAGACCTATCCCAGACCTAACTTGCGTTATCCACTAAAATATTGATCGAAACCAGGTTTAACCGACAGTTTCAGTGTGGTACCACATTACTACGTGATCCAAACCAGAAAAAAACCCAGGATCTTGTCAACGAGTATGTGAGGTGTGCGAAAGTATGAGTCTCATGAGGGATAATCCCAGGCCTAACCTAGACCTAACATGCGTTGTCCTCTAAACTATTGATGGAAACCAGGTTTAATTGACTGTTTCAGTTTGGTACCACATTACTATGTGATCCAAACCAGAAAATAACCCAGGATCTGTTCACCGAGTATGTGAAGTGTGCGTAGGTATGAGCCTGATGAGGGCAAAACCCAGACCTATCCCAGACCTAACTTGCATTGTCTTCTAAAATAGTGTTCGAAACCAGGTTTAATCGACAGTTTCAGTGTGGTACCACATTACTACGTGATCCAAACCAGAAAAAAACCCAGGATCTTGTCAACGAGTATGTGAAGTGTGCGAAAGTATGAGTCTGATGAGGGATAATCCCAGACCTATCCCAGACCTAACTTGCGTTATCCTCTAAAATAGTGATCGAAACCAGGCTTAATTGACTGTTTTAGTTGTGGTACCACTTTACTACGTGATCCAATCCAGAAATATCCCAGGATCTATTCATGAAGTATGAGAAATATGCGAAAGTATGAGCCTGATGAGAGCAAATCCTAGACCTAACCCAGACCTAACATGGGTTGTCCTCTAAAATATTTATCAAGACCAGGTTTAATTGATTGTTTCAGTGTGGCCCCACATTACTACGTGATCCAAACCAGTAAAAACCCAGGATCCGTTCAACAAGTATGTGAAGAATGCGAAAGTATGAGTCTGATGAGGGCTAATCCCAGACCTAACCTAGACCTAACATGAATTATTCTCTAAAATATTGATCGAAACCAGGTTTAATTGACTGTTTTAGTTGTGGTACCACTTTACTACGTGATCAAAAGCAGAAAAAACCCTCGATCACGTCAACATGTATGTTAAAACTGCGAAAGTATGACCCTGATGAGGGCAAATCCCAGGCCTAACCTAGACCTAACATGCGTTGTCCTCTAAAATATTGATGGAAACCAGGTTTAATTGACTGTTTCAGTGTTGTACTTCATTACTACGTGATGCAATCCAGAAAAAGCCCAGGATCTAGTCATCAAGTATGAGAAATATGCGAAAGTATGAGTCTGATGAGGGCTAATCGCAGACCTATCCCAGACCTAACTTGCGTTATCCTCTAAAATAGTGATCGAAACCAGGTTTAATCGACTGTTTCAGTGTGGTACCACATTGCTACGTGATCCAAACCAGAAAAAACCCAGGATCAGTTCAACAAGTATGTGAAAAACGCGAAAGTATGAGCCTGATGAGGGCAAATCCCAGACCTATCCCAGACCAAACTTGCGTTACCCTCTAAAATATTGATCGAAACCAGGTTTAATCGACTGCTTCAGTGTGGTACCACATTGCTACGTGATCCAAAGCAGAAAAAACCCTCGATCAGATCAACATGTATGTTAAAACTGCGGAAGTATGACCCTGATGTGGGCAAATCCCAGGCCTAACCTAGACCTAACATGCGTTGTCCTCTAAAATATTGATGGAAACCAGGTTTAATTGACTGTTTCAGTGTTGTACTTCATTACTACGTGATGCAATCCAGAGAAAGCCCAGGATCTAGCCATCAAGTATGAGAAATATGCGAAAGTATGAGTCTGATGAGGGCTAATCCCAGACCTATCCCAGACCTAACTTGTGTTATCCTCTAAAATAGTGATCGAAACCAGGTTTAATCGACTGTTTCAGTGTGGTACCACATTGCTACGTGATCCAAACCAGAAAAAACCCAGGATCAGTTCAACAAGTATGTGAAAAACGCGAAAGTATGAACCTGATGAGGGCGAATCCCAGACCTGTCCCAGACCTAACTTGCGTGATCCTCTAAAATATTGATCGAAACCAGTTTTAATTGACTGTTTCGGCGTGGTACCACATTACTACGTGATACAATCCAGAAACAGCCCAGGATCTAGCCATGAAGTATGAGAAATATGCGAAAGTATGAGCCTGATGAGGGCAAATCCTAGACCTAACCCAAACCTAACATGCGTTATCCTCTAAAATATTTATCAAGACCAGGTTTAATTTAATGTTTCAGTGTGGTACCACATTACTACGTGAACCAAACCAGAAAAAACCCAGGATCCGGTCAACAAGTATGTGAAGAATGCGAAAGTATGAGTCTGATGAGTGAAAATCCCTGGGCTAACCTAGACCTAACACGCGTTATCCTCAAAACTATTGATCGAAACCAGGTTTAATTGATTGTTTCAGCGTGGTACGACATTACTACGTAATACAATCCAGAAACAGCCCAGGATCTAGCCATGAAGTATGAGAAATATGCGAAAGTATGAGCCTGATGAGGGCAAATCCTAGACCTAACCCAAACCTAACATGCGTTATCCTCTAAAATATTTATCAAGACCAGGTTTAATTGAATGTTCCAGTGTGGTACCACACTACTTCGTGATCCAAACCAGAAAAAACTCAGGATCCGTTCAACAAGTATGTGAAGAATGCGAAAGTATGAGTCTGAAGAGTGAAAATCCCAGGCCTAACCTAGACCTGACATGCGTTATCCTCAAAAATATTGATCGAAACCTGGTTTAATCGACTGTTTCAGTGTGGTACCACATTACTATGTGATCCAAACCAGAAAATAACCCAGGATCTGTTCAACGAGTATGTGAGGCGTGCGAAAGTATGAGTCTGATGAATGCAAATCCCAGACCTATCCCAGACCTACCATGCGTTATCCTCTAAAATATTTATCAAGACCAGGTTTAATTGAATGTTTCAGTGTGGTACCACATTACTACGTGATCCAAACCAGTAAAAACCCAGGATCCGTTCAACAAGTATGTGAGGAATGTGAAAGTATGAGTCTGATGAGTGAAAATCCCCGGCCTAACCTAGACCTAACATGTGTTATCCTAAAAAATATTGTTCGAAACCAGGTTTAATCGACTGTTTCAGTGTGGTACCACACTACCACGTGACCCAAACCGGAAGAAACCCAGGATCTAGCCATCAAGTATGAGAAATATGCGAAAGTATGAGCCTGATGAGGGCGAATCCCAGACCTATCCCAGACCTAACTTGCGTTATCCTCTAAAATATTGATCGAAATCAGGTTTAATTGACTGTTTCAGCGTGGTACCACATTACTACGTGATACAATCCAGAAACAGCCCAGGATCTAGCCATGAAGTATGAGAAATATGCGAAAGTATGAGCCTGATGAGGGCAAATCCTAGACCTAACCCAAACCTAACATGCGTTATCCTCTAAAATATTTATCAAGACCAGGTTTAGTTGAATGTTTCAGTGTGGTACCACATTACTACGTGAACCAAACCAGAGAAAACCCAGGATCCGGTCAACAAGTATGTGAAGAATGCGAAAGTATGAGTCTGATGAGTGAAAATCCCAGGGCAAACCTAGACCTAACATGCGTTATCTTCTAAAATATTGATCCAAACCAGGTTTAATGGACTGTTTCAGTGTGGAACCACTTTACTACGTGATACAAAGCAGAAAAAACCCTCGATCAGGTCAACATGTATGTTAAAACTGCGGAAGTATGACCCTGATGAGGGCAAATCCCAGGCCTAACCTAGACCTAACATGCGTTGTCCTCTAAAATATTGATGGAAACCTGGTTTAATTGACTGTTTCAGTGTTGTACTTCATTACTACGTGATGCAATCCAGAAAAAGCCCAGGATCTAGCAATCAAGTATGAGAAATATGCGAAAGAATGAGCCTGATGAGAGCAAATCCCAGACCTAACCTAGACATAACATGAATTATTCTCTAAAATATTGATCATGACCAGGTTTAATTGATTGTTTCAGTGTGGTCCCACATTACTACGTGATCCAAACCAGAAAAAACCCAGGATCCGTTCAACAAGTATGTGAAGAATGCGAAAGTATGAGCCTGATGAGGGCAAATCCCAGACCTATCCCAGACCAAACTTGCGTTATCCTCTAAAACATTGATCGAAACCAGGTTTAATCGACTGCTTCAGTGTGGTACCACATTGCTACGTGATACAAAGCAGAAAAAACCCTCGATCAGGTCAACATGTATGTTAAAACTGCGGAAGTATGACCCTGATGAGGGCAAATCCCAGGCCTAACCTAGACCTAACATGCGTTGTCCTCTAAAATATTGATGGAAACCAGGTTTAATTGACTGTTTCAGTGTTGTACTTCATTACTACGTGATGCAATCCAGAAAAAGCCCAGGATCTAGCCATCAAGTATGAGAAATATGCGAAAGAATGAGCCTGATGAGAGCAAATCCCAGACCTAACCTAGACATAACATGAATTATTCTCTAAAATATTGATCATGACCAGGTTTAATTGATTGTTTCGGTGTGGTCCCACATTACAACGTGATCCAAACCAGAAAAAACCCAGGATCCGTTCAACAAGTATGTGAAGAATGCGAAAGTATGAGCCTGATGAGGGAAAATCCCAGACCTATCCCAGACCAAACTTGCGTTATCCTCTAAAATATTGATCGAAACCAGGTTTAATCGACTGCTTCAGTGTGGTACCACATTGCTACGTGATCCAAACCAGAAAAAACCGAGGACCAGTTCAACAAGTATGTCAAAAACGCGAAAGTATGAGCCTGATGAGGGCAAATCCCAGACCTATCCCAGACCAAACTTGCGTTATCCTCTAAAATATTGATCGAAACCAGGTTTAATCGACTGCTTCAGTGTGGTACCACATTGCTACGTGATCCAAACCAGAAAAAACCGAGGACCAGTTCAACAAGTATGTCAAAAACGCGGAAGTATGACCCTGATGAGGGCAAATCCCAGGCCTAACCTAGACCTAACATGCGTTTTCCTCTAAACTATTGATGGAAACCAGGTTTAATTGATTGTTTCAGTGTGGTCCCACATTACTACGTGATCCAAACCAGAAAAAACCCAGGATCCGTTCAACAAGTATGTGAAGAATGCGAAAGTATGAGTCTGATGAGTGAAAATCCCTGGGCTAACCTAGACCTAACACGCGTTATCCTCAAAACTATTGATCGAAACCAGGTTTAATTGACTGTTTCAGCGTGGTACGACATTACTACGTGATCCAAACCAGAAAAAAACCCAGGATCTTGTCAACGAGTATGTGAAGTGTGCGAAAGTATGAGTCTCATGAGGGATAATCCCAGGCCTAACCTAGACCTAACATGCGTTGTCCTCTAAACTATTGATGGAAACCAGGTTTAATTGACTGTTTCAGTTTGGTACCACATTACTATGTGATCCAAACCAGAAAATAACCCAGGATCTGTTCAACGAGTATGTGAGGCGTGCGAAAGTATGAGTCTGATGAATGCAAATCCCAGACCTATCCCAGACCTAACATGCGTTATCCTCTAAAATATTTATCAAGACCAGGTTTAATTGAATGTTTCAGTGTGGTACCACATTACTACGTGATCCAAACCAGTAAAAACCCAGGATCCGTTCAACAAGTATGTGAAGAATGCGAAAGTATGAGCCTGATGAGTGAAAATCCCAGGCCTAACCTAGACCTAACATGCGTTATCCTCTAAAATATTGATCCAAACCAGGTTTAATGGACTGTTTCAGTGTGGTACCACTTTACTGCGTGATCCAAAGCAGAAAAAACCCTCGATGAGGTCAACATGTATGTTAAAACTGCGAAAGTATGACCCTGATGTGGGCACATCCCAGGCCTAACCTAGACCTAACATGCGTTGTCCTCTAAACTATTGATGGAAACCAGGTTTAATTGACTGTTTCAGTTTGGTACCACATTACTATGTGATCCAAACCAGAAAATAACCCAGGATCTGTTCACCGAGTATGTGAAGTGTGCGTAGGTATGAGTCTGATGAGGGCAAATCCCAGACCTATCCCAGACCTAACTTGCGTTATCCACTAAAATATTGATCGAAACCAGGTTTAACCGACAGTTTCAGTGTGGTACCACATTACTACGTGATCCAAACCAGAAAAAAACCCAGGATCTTGTCAACGAGTATGTGAAGTGTGCGAAAGTATGAGTCTCATGAGGGATAATCCCAGGCCTAACCTAGACCTAACATGCGTTGTCCTCTAAACTATTGATGGAAACCAGGTTTAATTGACTGTTTCAGTTTGGTACCACATTACTATGTGATCCAAACCAGAAAATAACCCAGGATCTGTTCACCGAGTATGTGAAGTGTGCGTAGGTATGAGCCTGATGAGGGCAAAACCCAGACCTATCCCAGACCTAACTTGCATTGTCTTCTAAAATAGTGTTCGAAACCAGGTTTAATCGACAGTTTCAGTGTGGTACCACATTACTACGTGATCCAAACCAGAAAAAAACCCAGGATCTTGTCAACGAGTATGTGAAGTGTGCGAAAGTATGAGTCTGATGAGGGATAATCCCAGACCTATCCCAGACCTAACTTGCGTTATCCTCTAAAATAGTGATCGAAACCAGGCTTAATTGACTGTTTTAGTTGTGGTACCACTTTACTACGTGATCCAATCCAGAAATATCCCAGGATCTATTCATGAAGTATGAGAAATATGCGAAAGTATGAGCCTGATGAGAGCAAATCCTAGACCTAACCCAGACCTAACATGGGTTGTCCTCTAAAATATTTATCAAGACCAGGTTTAATTGATTGTTTCAGTGTGGCCCCACATTACTACGTGATCCAAACCAGTAAAAACCCAGGATCCGTTCAACAAGTATGTGAAGAATGCGAAAGTATGAGTCTGATGAGGGCTAATCCCAGACCTAACCTAGACCTAACATGAATTATTCTCTAAAATATTGATCGAAACCAGGTTTAATTGACTGTTTTAGTTGTGGTACCACTTTACTACGTGATCAAAAGCAGAAAAAACCCTCGATCACGTCAACATGTATGTTAAAACTGCGAAAGTATGACCCTGATGAGGGCAAATCCCAGGCCTAACCTAGACCTAACATGCGTTGTCCTCTAAAATATTGATGGAAACCAGGTTTAATTGACTGTTTCAGTGTTGTACTTCATTACTACGTGATGCAATCCAGAAAAAGCCCAGGATCTAGTCATCAAGTATGAGAAATATGCGAAAGTATGAGTCTGATGAGGGCTAATCGCAGACCTATCCCAGACCTAACTTGCGTTATCCTCTAAAATAGTGATCGAAACCAGGTTTAATCGACTGTTTCAGTGTGGTACCACATTGCTACGTGATCCAAACCAGAAAAAAACCAGGATCTGTTCAACAAGTATGTGAAAAACGCGAAAGTATGAGCCTGATGAGGGCAAAACCCAGACCTATCCCAGACCTAACTTGCATTGTCTTCTAAAATAGTGTTCGAAACCAGGTTTAATCGACAGTTTCAGTGTGGTACCACATTACTACGTGATCCAAACCAGAAAAAAACCCAGGATCTTGTCAACGAGTATGTGAAGTGTGCGAAAGTATGAGTCTGATGAGGGATAATCCCAGACCTAACTTGCGTTATCCTCTAAAATAGTGACCGAAACCAGGTTTAATTGACTGTTTTAGTTGTGGTACCACTTTACTACGTGATCCAATCCAGAAATATCCCAGGATCTAGCCATGAAGTATGAGAAATATGCGAAAGTATGAGCCTGATGAGAGCAAATCCTAGACCTAACCCAGACCTAACATGGGTTGTCCTCTAAAATATTTATCAAGACCAGGTTTAATTGATTGCTTCAGTGTGGCCCCACATTACTACGTGATCCAAACCAGAAAAACCCAGGATCCGTTCAACAAGTATGTGAAGAATGCGAAAGTATGAGTCTGATGAGTGAAAATCACAGGCCTAACCTAGACCTAACATGCGTTATCCTCAAAAATATTGATCCAAACAAGGTTTAATGGACTGTTTCAATGTGGTACCACTTTACTACGTGATCCAAAGCAGAAAAAACCCTCGATCACGTCAACATGTATGTTAAAACTGCGAAAGTATGACCCTGACGAGGGCAAATCCCAGGCCTAACCTAGACCTAACATGCGTTGTCCTCTAAAATATTGATGGAAACCAGGTTTAATTGACTGTTTCAGTGTTGTACTTCATTACTACGTGATGCAATCCAGAAAAAGCCCAGGATCTAGTCATCAAGTATGAGAAATATGCGAAAGTATGAGTCTGATGAGGGCTAATCCCAGACCTATCCCAGACCTAACTTGCGTTATCCTCTAAAATAGTGATCGAAACCAGGTTTAATCGACTGTTTCAGTGTGGTACCACATTGCTACGTGATCCAAACCAGAAAAAACCCAGGATCAGTTCAACAAGTATGTGAATAACGCGAAAGTATGAGCCTGATGAGGGCGAATCCCAGACCTATCCCAGACCTAACTTGCGTGGTCCTCTAAAATATTTATCAAGATCAGGTTTAATTGAATGTTTCAGTGTGGTACCACATTACTACGTGATCCAAACCAGTAAAAACCCAGGATCCGTTCAACAAGTATGTGAAGAATGCGAAAGCATGAGTCTGATGAGTGAAAATCCCCGGCCTAACCTAGACCTAACATGCGTTATCCTAAAAAATATTGTTCGAAACCAGGTTTAATCGACTGTTTCAGTGTGGTACTTCACTACCACGTGACCCAAACCGGAAGAAACCCAGGATCTAGCCATCAAGTATGAGAAATATGCGAAAGTATGAGCCTGATGAGGGCGAATCCCAGACCTATCCCAGACCTAACTTGCGTTATCCTCTAAAATATTGATCGAAATCAGGTTTAATTGACTGTTTCAGCGTGGTACCACATTACTTCGTGATACAATCCAGAAACAGCCCAGGGTCTAGCCATGAAGTATGAGAGATATGCGAAAGTAAGAGCCTGATGAGGGCAAATCCAAGACCTAACCCAAACCTAACATGCGTTATCCTCTAAAATATTTATCAAGACCAGGTTTAATTGAATGTTTCAGTGTGGTACCACATTACTGCGTGAACCAAACCAGAAAAAACCCAGTATCTGTCCAACAAGTATGTGAAGAATGCGAAAGTATGAGCCTGATGAGTGAAAATCCCAGGCCTAACCTAGACCTAACATGCGTTATCCTCAAAAATATTGATCCAAACCAGGTTTAATGGACTGTTTCAGTGTGGTACCACTTTACTGCGTGATCCAAAGCAGAAAAAACCCTCGATCAGGTCAACATGTATGTTAAAACTGCGAAAGTATGACCCTGATGTGGGCAAATCCCAGGCCTAACCTAGACCTAACATGCGTTGTCCTCTAAACTATTGATGGAAACCAGGTTTAATTGACTGTTTCAGTGTGGTACCACATTACTACGTGATACAATCCAGAAATAGCCAAGGATCTAGCCATGAAGTATGAGAAAAATGCGAAAGTATGAGCCTGATGAGTGAAAATCCCAGACCTAACCTAGACCTAACATGCGTTATCCTCAAAAATATTGTTCGAAACCAGGTTTAATCGACTGTTTCAGTGTGGTACCACACTACTACGTGACCCAAACAGGAAAAAACCCAGGATCTGTTCAACAAGTATGTGAAAAACGCGAAAGTATGAGCCTGATGAGGGCAAATCCCAGACCTATCCCAGACCTAACTTGCGTTATCCTCAAAAATATTGATAGAAACCTGGTTTAATCGACTGTTTCAGTGTGGCACCACATTACTACGTAATCCAATCCAGAAATAGCCCAGGATCTAGCCATGAAGTATGAGAAATATGCGAAAGTATGAGCCTGACGAGGGCAAATCCTAGACCAAACCCAGACCTAACATGCGTTATCCTCTAAAATATTTATCAAGACCAGGTTTAATTGATTGTTTCAGTGTGGTCCCACATTACTACGTGATCCAAACCAGAAAAAACCCAGGATCCGTTCAACAAGTATGTGAAGAATGCGAAAGTATGAGTCTGATGAGTGAAAATCCCAGGCCTAACCTAGACCTAACATGCGTTATCCTCAAAAATATTGATCCAAACAAGGTTTAATGGACTGTATCAATGTGGTACCACTTTACTACGTGATCCAAAGCAGAAAAAACCCTCGATCACGTCAACATGTATGTTAAAACTGCGAAAGTATGACCCTGATGAGGGCAAATCCCAGGCCTAACCTAGACCTAACATGCGTTGTCCTCTAAAATATTGATGGAAACCAGGTTTAATTGACAGTTTCAGTGTTGTACTTCATTACTACGTGATGCAATCCAGAAAAAGCCCAGGATCTAGTCATCAAGTATGAGAAATATGCGAAAGTATGAGTCTGATGAGGGCTAATCCCAGACCTATCCCAGACCTAACTTGCGTTATCCTCTAAAATAGTGATCGAAACCAGGTTTAATCGACTGTTTCAGTGTGGTACCACATTGCTACGTGATCCAAACCAGAAAAAACCCAGGATCAGTTCAACAAGTATGTGAAAAACGCAAAAGTATGAGCCTGATGAGGGCGAATCCCAGACCTATCCCAGACCTAACTTGCGTGATCCTCTAAAATATTGATCGAAACCAGTTTTAATTGACTGTTTCGGCGTGGTACCACATTACTACGTGATACAATCCAGAAACAGCCCAGGATCTAGCCATGAAGTATGAGAAATATGCGAAAGTATGAGCCTGATGAGGGCAAATCCTAGACCTAACCCAAACCTAACATGCGTTATCCTCTAAAATATTTGTCAAGACCAGGTTTAATTGAATGTTTCAGTGTGGTACCACATTACTACGTGAACCAAACCAGTAAAAACCCAGGATCCGGTCAACAAGTATGTGAAGAATGCGAAAGTATGAGTCTGATGAGTGAAAATCCCAGGCCTAACCTAGACCTAACATGCGTTATCCTCAAAAATATTGATCCAAACAAGGTTTAATGGACTGTATCAATGTGGTACCACTTTACTACGTGATCCAAAGCAGAAAAAACCCTCGATCAGGTCAACATGTATGTTAAAACTGCGGAAGTATGACCCTGATGAGGGTAAACCCCAAGCCTAACCTAGACCTAACATGCGTTGTCCTCTAAAATATTGATGGAAACCAGGTTTAATTGACTGTTTCAGTGTTGTACTTCATTACTACGTGATGCAATCCAGAAAAAGCCCAGGATCTAGCCATGAAGTATGAGAAATATGCGAAAGAATGAGCCTGATGAGAGCAAATCCCAGACCTAACTTAGACATAATATGGATTATTCTCTAAAATATTGATCATGACCAGGTTTAATTGATTGTTTCAGTGTGGTCCCACATTACTACGTGATCCAAACCAGAAAAAACCCAGGATCCGTTCAACAAGTATGTGAAGAATGCGAAAGTATGAGTCTGATGAGTGAAAATCCCCGGCCTAACCTAGACCTAGCATGCGTTATCATAAAAAAAAATTGATGGAAACCAGGTTTAATTGGCTGTTTCAGTGTTGTACTTCATTACTACGTGATGCAATCCAGAAAAAGCCCAGGATCTAGCCATCAAGTATGAGAAATATGCGAAAGAATGAGCCTGATGAGAGCAAATCCCAGACCTAACCTAGACATAACATGAATTATTCTCTAAAATATTGATCATGACCAGGTTTAATTGATTGTTTCAGTGTGGTCCCACATTACAACGTGATCCAAACCAGAAAAAACCCAGGATCCGTTCAACAAGTATGTGAAGAATGCGAAAGTATGAGCCTGATGAGGGCAAATCCCAGACCTATCCCAGACCAAACTTGCGTTATCCTCTAAAATAGTGATCGAAACCAGGTTTAATCGACTGCTTCAGTGTGGTACCACATTGCTACGTGATCCAAACCAGAAAAAACCGAGGACCAGTTCAACAAGTATGTCAAAAACGCGAAAGTATGAGCCTGATGAGGGCAAATCCCAGACCTATCCCAGACCAAACTTGCGTTATCCTCTAAAATATTGATCGAAATCAGTTTTAATTGACTGTTTCAGCGTGGTACCACATTACTACGTGATACAATCCTGAAACAGCCCAGGATCTAGCCATGAAGTATGAGAAATATGCGAAAGTATGTGCCTGATGAGTGCAAATCCTAGACCTAACCCAAACCTAACATGCGTTATCCTCTAAAATATTGATCCAAACCAGGTTTAATGGTCTGCTTCAGTGCGGTACCACTTCACTACGTGATCCAAAGCAGAAAAAACCCTCGATCAGGCCAACATGTATGTTAAAACTGCGGAAGTATGACCCTGATGAGGGCAAATCCCAGGCCTAACCTAGACCTAACATGCGTTTTCCTCTAAAATATTAATCGAAACCAGGTTTAATTGACTGTTTCAGTGTGGTACCACATTACCACGTGATCCAATCCAGAAATAGCCCAGGATCCAGCCATGAAGTATGAGAAATATGCGAAAGTATGAGCCTGATGGGGGCAAATCCTAGTCCTAACCCAGACCTAACATGCGTTATCCTCTAAAATATTTATCAAGACCAGGTTTAATTGATTGTTTCAGTGTGGTCCCACATTACTACGTGATCCAAACCAGAAAAAACCCAGGATCCGTTCAACAAGTATGTGAAGAATGCAAAAGAATGAATCTGAAGAGTGAAAATCCCAGGCCTAACCTAGACCTGACATGCGTTATCCTCAAAAATATTGATCGAAACCTGGTTTAATCGACTGTTTCAGTGTGGTACCACATTACTATGTGATCCAAACCAGAAAATAACCCAGGATCTGTTCAACGAGTATGTGAGGCGTGCGAAAGTATGAGTCTGATGAATGCAAATCCCAGACCTATCCCAGACCTAACATGCGTTATCCTCTAAAATATTTATCAAGACCAGGTTTAATTGAATGTTTCAGTGTGGTACCACATTACTACGTGATCCAAACCAGTAAAAACCCAGCATCCGTTCGACAAGTATGTGAAGAATGCGAAAGTATGAGTCTGATGAGTGAAAATCCCCGGCCTAACCTAGACCTAACATGCGTTATCCTAAAAAATATTGTTCGAAACCAGGTTTAATCGACTGTTTCAGTGTGGTACCACACTACTACGTGACCCAAACCGGAAGAAACCCAGGATCTAGCCATCAAGTATGAGAAATATGCGAAAGTATGAGCCTGATGAGGGCGAATCCCAGACCTATCCCAGACCTAACTTGCGTTATCCCCTAAAATATTGATCGAAATCAGGTTTAATTGACCGTTTCAGCGTGGTACCACATTACAACGTGATACAATCCAGAAACAGCCCAGGGTCTAGCCATGAAGTATGAGAGATATGCGAAAGTATGAGCCTGATGAGGGCAAATCCAAGACCTAACCCAAACCTAACATGAGTCATCCTCTAAAATATTTATCAAGACCAGGTTTAATTGAATGTTTCAGTGTGGTACCACATTACTGCGTGAACCAAACCAGAAAAAACCCAGTATCTGTCCAACAAGTATGTGAAGAATGCGAAAGTATGAGCCTGATGAGTGAAAATCCCAGGCCTAACCTAGACCTAACATGCGTTATCCTCAAAAATATTGATCCAAACCAGGTTTAATGGACTGTTTCAGTGTGGTACCACTTTACTGCGTGATCCAAAGCAGAAAAAACCCTCGATCAGGTCAACATGTATGTTAAAACTGCGAAAGTATGACCCTGATGTGGGCAAATCCCAGGCCTAACCTAGACCTAACATGCGTTGTCCTCTAAACTATTGATGGAAACCAGGTTTAATTGACTGTTTCAGTATGGTACCACATTACTATGTGATCCAAACCAGAAAATAACCCAGGATCTGTTCACCGAGTATGTGAAGTGTGCGTAGGTATGAGCCTGATGAGGGCAAATCCCAGACCTATCCCAGACCAAACTTGCGTTATCCTCTAAAATATTGATCGAAATCAGTTTTAATTGACTGTTTCAGCGTGGTACCACATTACTACGTGATACAATCCTGAAACAGCCCAGGATCTAGCCATGAAGTATGAGAAATATGCGAAAGTATGTGCCTGATGAGTGCAAATCCTAGACCTAACCCAAACCTAACATGCGTTATCCTCTAAAATATTGATCCAAACCAGGTTTAATGGTCTGCTTCAGTGCGGTACCACTTCACTACGTGATCCAAAGCAGAAAAAACCCTCGATCAGGCCAACATGTATGTTAAAACTGCGGAAGTATGACCCTGATGAGGGCAAATCCCAGGCCTAACCTAGACCTAACATGCGTTTTCCTCTAAAATATTGATGGAAACCAGGTTTAATTGACTGTTTCAGTGTGGTACCACATTACCACGTGATCCAATCCAGAAATAGCCCCGGATCCAGCCATGAAGTATGAGAAATATGCGAAAGTATGAGCCTGATGGGGGCAAATCCTAGTCCTAACCCAGACCTAACATGCGTTATCCTCTAAAATAATTATCATGACCAGGTTTAATTGATTGTTTCAGTGTGGTCCCACATTACTACGTGATCCAAACCAGAAAAAACCCAGGATCCGTTCAACAAGTATGTGAAGAATGCGAAAGTATGAGTCTGATGAGTGAAAATCCCTGGGCTAACCTAGACCTAACACGCGTTATCCTCAAAACTATTGATCGAAACCAGGTTTAATTGACTGTTTCAGCGTGGTACCACATTACTACGTAATACAATCCAGAAACAGCCCAGGATCTAGCCATGAAGTATGAGAAATATGCGAAAGTATGAGCCTGATGAGGGCAAATCCTAGACCTAACCCAAACCTAACATGCGTTATCCTCTAAAATATTTATCAAGACCAGGTTTAATTGAATGTTCCAGTGTGGTATCACATTACTACGTGAACCAAACCAGAAAAAACCCAGGATCCGTGCAACAAGTATGTGAAGAATGCCAAAGTATGAGTCTGATGAGTGAAAATCCCCGGCCTAACCTAGACCTAACATGCGTTATCCTTAAAAATATTGATCGAAACCAGGTTTAATGTACTGTTTCAGTGTGGTACCACACGACTACGTGATCCAAACCAGAAAAAACCCAGGATCTGTTCAACAAGTATGTGAAAAACGCGAAAGTATGAGCCTGATGAGGGCAAATCCCAGACCTAACCTAGACCTAACTTGCGTTGTCCTCAAAAATATTGATCGAAACCTGGTTTAATCGACTGTTTCGGTGTGGTACCACATTACTACGTGATCCAAACCAGACAAAACCCAGGATCCGTTCAACAAGTATGCGAAGAATGCGAAAGTATGAGTCTGATGAGTGAAAATCCCCGGCCTAACCTAGACCTAACATGCGTTATCCTCAAAAATATTGATATATACCAGGTTTAATGTACTGTTTCAGTGTGGTACCACACTACTACGTGATCGAAACCAGAAAAAACCCAGGATCTGTTCAACAAGTATGTGAAAAACGCGAAAGTATGAGCCTGATGAGGGCAAATCCCAGACCTATCCCAGACCTAACTTGCGTTGTCCTCTAAGATATTGATGGAAACCAGGTTTAATTGACTGTTTCAGTGTTGTACTTCATTACTACATGATGCAATCCAGAAAAAGCCCAGGATCTAGCCATCAAGTATGAGAAATATGCGAAAGTATGAGCCTGATGAGGGCGAATCCCAGACCTATCCCAGACCTAACATGCGTTATCCTCTAAAATATTAATCGAAACCAGGTTTAATCGACTGTTTCAGTGTGGTACCACATTACTACGTGATCCTAACAAGAAAAAAACCCAGGATCTTGTCAACGAGTATGTGAAGTGTGCGAAAGTATGAGTCTGATGAGGGCTAATCCCAGACCTAACCTAGACCTAACATGAATTATTCTCTAAAATATTGATCGAAACCAGGTTTAATTGACTGTTTTAGTTGTGGTACCACTTTACTACGTGATCCAAAGCAGACAAAACCCTCGATCAGGTCAACATGCATGTTAAAACTGCGAAAGTATGAGCCTGATGAGGGCAAATCCCAGACCTATCCCAGACCTAACTTGCGTTATCCTCTAAAATAGTGATCGAAACCAGGTTTAATTGACTGTTTTAGTTGTGGTACCACTTTACTACGTGATCCAAAGCAGAAAAAACACTCGATCAGGTCAACATGCATGTTAAAACTGCGAAAGTATGACCCTGATGAGGGCAAATCCAGGCCTAACCTAGGCCTAACATACGTTATCTTCTAAAATATTGAGCGAAACCAGGTTTAATTGACTGTTTCAGTGTGGTACGACATTACTACGTGATACAATCCAGAAATAGCCCAGGATCTAGCCATGAAGTATGAGAAAAATGCGAAAGTATGAGCCTGATGAGTGAAAATCCCAGACCTAACCTAGACCTAACATGCGTTATCCTCAAAAATATTGTTCGAAACCAGGTTTAATCGACTGTTTCAGTGTGGTACCACACTACTACGTGACCCAAACAGGAAAAAACCCAGGATCTGTTCAACAAGTATGTGAAAAACGCGAAAGTATGAGCCTGATGAGGGCAAATCCCAGACCTATCCCAGACCTAACTTGCGTTATCCTCAAAAATATTGATAGAAACCTGGTTAAATCGACTGTTTCAGTGTGGTACCACATTACTACGTGATCCAATCCAGAAATAGCCCAGGATCTAGCCATGAAGTATGAGAAATATGCGAAAGTATGAGCCTGACGAGGGCAAATCCTAGACCAAACCCAGACCTAACATGCGTTATCCTCTAAAATATTTATCAAGACCAGGTTTAATTGATTGTTTCAGTGTGGTCCCACATTACTACGTGATCCAAACCAGAAAAAACCCAGGATCCGTTCAACAAGTATGTGAAGAATGCGAAAGTATGAGTCTGAAGAGTGAAAATCCCAGGCCTAACCTAGACCTGACATGCGTTATCCTAAAAAATATTGTTCGAAACCAGGTTTAATCGACTGTTTCAGTGTGGTACCACACTACTACGTGACCCAAACCGGAAGGAACCCAGGATCTAGCCATCAAGTATGAGAAATATGCGAAAGTATGAGCCTGATGAGGGCGAATCCCAGACCTATCCCAGACCTAACTTGCATTGTCTTCTAAAATAGTGTTCGAAACCAGGTTTAATCGACAGTTTCAGTGTGGTACCACATTACTACGTGATCCAAACCAGAAAAAAACCCAGGATCTTGTCAACGAGTATGTGAGGCGTGCGAAAGTATGAGTCTGATGAATGCAAATCCCAGACCTATCCCAGACCTAACATGCGTTATCCTCTAAAATATTTATCAAGACCAGGTTTAATTGAATGTTTCAGTGTGGTACCACATTACTACGTGATCCAAACCAGTAAAAACCCAGCATCCGTTCGACAAGTATGTGAAGAGTGCGAAAGTATGAGTCTGATGAGTGAAAATCCCCGGCCTAACCTAGACCTAACATGCGTTATCCTAAAAAATATTGTTCGAAACCAGGTTTAATCGACTGTTTCAGTGTGGTACCACACTACTACGTGACCCAAACCGGAAGAAACCCAGGATCTAGCCATCAAGTATGAGAAATATGCGAAAGTATGAGCCTGATGAGGGCGAATCCCAGACCTATCCCAGACCTAACTTGCGTTATCCTCTAAAATATTGATCGAAATCAGGTTTAATTGACTGTTTCAGCGTGGTACCACATTACTACGTGATACAATCCAGAATCAGCCCAGGGTCTAGCCATGAAGTATGAGAGATATGCGAAAGTATGAGCCTGATGAGGGCAAATCCAAGACCTAACCCAAACCTAACATGCGTTATCCTCTAAAATATTTATCAAGACCAGGTTTAATTGAATGTTTCAGTGTGGTACCACATTACTACGTGATCCAAACCAGAAAAAACCCAGGATCCGTTCAACAAGTACGTGAAGAATGCGAAAGTGTGAGTCTGAAGAGTGAAAATCCCAGGCCTAACCTAGACCTGACATGCGTTATCCTCAAAAATATTGATCCAAACCAGGTTTAATGGACTGTTTCAGTGTGGTACCACTTTACTGCGTGATCCAAAGCAGAAAAAACACTCGATCAGGTCAACATGTATGTTAAAACTGCGAAAGAATGACCCTGATGAGGGCAAATCCCAGGCCTAACCTAGACCTAACATGCGTTATCTTCTAAAATATTGAGCGAAACCAGGTTTAATTGACTGCTTCAGTGTGGTACCACATTACTACGTGATCCAAACCAGAAAAAAACCAGGATCTGTTCAACAAGTATGTGAAAAACGCGAAAGTATGAGCCTGATGAGGGCAAATCCCAGACCTATCCCAGACCTAACTTGCATTGTCTTCTAAAATAGTGTTCGAAACCAGGTTTAATCGACAGTTTCAGTGTGGTACCACATTACTACGTGATCCAAACCAGAAAAAAACCCAGGATCTTGTCAACGAGTATGTGAAGTGTGCGAAAGTATGAGTCTGATGAGGGATAATCCCAGACCTATCCCAGACCTAACATGCGTTATCCTCTAAAATAGTGATCGAAACCTGGTTTAATTGACTGTTTTAGTTGTGGTACCACTTTACTACGTGATCCAAAGCAGAAAAAACCCTCGATCAGGTCAACATGCATGTTAAAACTGCGAAAGTATGACCCTGATGAGGGCAAATCCCAGGCCTAACCTAGACCTAACATGCGTTATCTTCTAAAATATTGAGCGAAACCAGGTTTAATTGACTGTTTCAGTGTGGTACCACATTACTACGTGATCCAATCCAGAAATATCCCAGGATCTAGCCATGAAGTATGAGAAATATGCGAAAGTATGAGCCTGATGAGAGCAAATGCTAGACCTAGCCCAGACTTAACATGGGTTGTCCTCTAAAATATTTATCAAGACCAGGTTTAATTGATTGTTTCAGTGTGGTCCCACATTACTACGTGATCCAAACCAGAAAAACCCATGATCCGTTCAACAAGTATGTGAAGAATGCGAAAGTATGAGTCTGATGAGTGAAAATCCCAGGCCTAACCTAGACCTAACATGGTTTATCCTCAAGAATATTGATCCAAACAAGGTTTAATGGACTGTTTCAATGTGGTACCACTTTACTACGTGATCCAAAGCAGAAAAAACCCTCGATCACGTCAACATGTATGTTAAAACTGCGAAAGTATGACCCTGATAAGGCAAATCCCAGGCCTAACCTAGGCCTAACATGCGTTATCTTCTAAAATATTGAGCGAAACCAGGTTTAATTGACTGTTTCAGTGTAGTACCACATTACTACGTGATCCAATCCAGAAATAGCCCAGGATCTAGCCATGAAGTATGAGAAATATGCGAAAGTATGAGCCTGATGGGGGCAAATCCTAGACCTAACCCAGACCTAACATACGTTGTCCTCTAAAATATTTATCAAGACCAGGTTTAATTGATTGTTTCAGTGTGGTCCCACATTACTACGTGATCCAAACCAGAAAGAACCCAGGATCCGTTCAACAAGTATGTGAAGAATGCGAAAGTGTGAGTCTGATGAGTGAAAATCTCGGGGCTAACCTAGACCTAACATGCGTTATCCTCTAAAATATTGATGCAAACCAGGTTTAATGGACTGTTTCAGTGTGGTACCACTTTACTACGTGATCCAAAGCAGAAATAGCCCAGGATCCAGCCATGAAGTATGAGAAATATGAGAAAGTATGAGCCTGATGTGGGCAAATCCTAGACCTGACCTAGACCTAACATGCGTTATCCTCAATAATATTGATCGAAACCAGGTTTAATCGACTGTTTCAGTGTGTTACCACATTACTACGTGATCCAAACCAGAAAAAAACCCAGGATCTGTTCAACGAGTATGTGAAGTGTGCGAAAGTATGAGTCTGATGAGGGCTAATCCCAGACCTACCCCAGACCTAACTTGCGTTATCCTCTAAAATATTTATCCAGACCAGGTTTCATTGAATGTTTCAGTGTGGTACCACATTACTACGTGATCCAATCCCGAAAAAACCCAGGATCCGTTCAACAAGTATGTGAAGAATGCGAAAGTATGAGTCTGATGAGTGAAAATCCCAGACCAAACCTAGACCTAACATGCGTTATCCTCAAAAATATTGATCGAAACCTGGTTTAATCGACTGTTTCAGTGTGGTACCACATTACTATGTGATCCAAACCAGAAAATAACACAGGATCTGTTCAACGAGTATGTGAAGAAAGCGAAAGTATGAGTCTGATGAGGGCTAATCCCAGACCTATCCCAGACCTAACTTGCGTTATCCTCTAAAATATTTATCCAGACCTGGTTTCATTGAATGTTTCAGTGTGGTACCACATTACTACGTGATCCAAACCAGAAAAAAACCCAGGATTTGATCAACGAGTATGTCAAGTGTGCGAAAGTATGAGTCTGATGAGGGCAAATCCCAGACCTATCCCAGACCTAACTTGCGATATCCTCTAAAATATTGATCGAAACCAGGTTTAATTGACTGTTTTATTGTGGTACCACACTACTACGGGATCAAAACCAGAAAAAACCCAGGATCTGTTCAACAAGTATGTGAAGAACGCGAAAGTATGAGCCTGATGAGGGCAAATCCCAGACCTATCCCAGACCTAACTTGCGTTATCCTCCAAAATATTTATCAAGGCCAGGTTCAATTGAATGTTTCAGTGTGGTACCACATTACTATGTGATCCAAAGCAGAAAAAACCCTCGATCAGGTCAACATGTATGTTAAAACTGCGAAAGTATGACCCTGATCAGGGCAAATCCCCGGCCTAACCTAGTCCTAACATGCGCTGTCCTCTAAAATATTGATGGAAACCAGGTTTAATTGACTGTTTCAGTGTTGTACTTCATTACTACGTGATCCACTCCAGAAAAAACCCAGGATCTGTTCAACGAGAATGTGAAGTGTGCGTAGGTATGAGTCTGATGAGTGAAAATCCCAGGCCTAACCTAGACCTAACATGCGTTGTCCTCAAAAATAGTGATCGAAACCTGGTTTAATCGACTGTTTCAGTGTGGTACCACATTACTATGTGATCCAAACCAGAAAATAACCCAGGATCTGTTCAACGAGTATGTGAAGTGTGCGAAAGTATGAGTCTGATGAGGGCAAATCCCAGACCTATCACAGACCTAACATGCGTTATCCTCTAAAATATTTATCAAGACCAGGTTTAATTGATTGTTTCAGTGTGGACCCACATTACTACGTGATCCAAACCAGAAAAAACCCAGGATCCGTTCAACAAGTATGTGAAGAATGCGAAAGTATGAGTCTGATGAGTGAAAATCCCAGGCCTAACCTAGACCTAACATGCGTTATCCTCTAAAATATTGATCGAAGCCAAGTTTAATCGACTGTTTCAGTGTGGAACCACATTACTACGTGATCCAAGCCAGAAAAAAACCCAGGATCTTGTCAACGAGTATGTGAAGTGTGCGAAAGTATGAGTCTGATGAGGGATAATCCCAGACCTATCCCAGACCTAACTTGCGTTATCCTCTAAAATAGTGATCGAAACCAGGTTTAATTGACTGTTTTAGTTGTGGTACCACTTTACTACGTGATCCAAAGCAGAAAAAACCCTCGATCAGGTCAACATGCATGTTAAAACTGCGAAAGTATGACCCTGATGAGGGCAAATCCCAGGCCTAACCTAGACCTAACATGCGTTATCTTCTAAAATATTGAGCGAAACCAGGTTTAATTGACTGTTTCAGTGTGGTACCACATTACTACGTGATCCAATCCAGAAATATCCCAGGATCTAGCCATGAAGTATGAGAAATATGCGAAAGTATGAGCCTGATGAGAGCAAATCCTAGACCTAACCCAGACCTAACATGGGTTGTCCTCTAAAATATTTATCAAGACCAGGTTTAATTGATTGTTTCAGTGTGGCCCCACATTACTACGTGATCGAAACCAGAAAAACCCAGGATCCGTTCAACAAGTATGTGAAGAATGCGAAAGTATGAGTCTGATGAGTGAAAATCCCAGGCCTAACCGAGACCTAACATGCTTTATCCTCAAGAATATTGATCCAAACAAGGTTTAATGGACTGATTCAATGTGGTACCACTTTACTACGTGATCCAAAGCAGAAAAAACCCTCGATCACGTCAACATGTATGTTAAAACTGCGAAAGTATGACCCTGATAAGGCAAATCCCAGGCCTAACCTAGGCCTAACATGCGTTATCTTCTAAAATATTGAGCGAAACCAGGTTTAATTGACTGTTTCAGTGTAGTACCACATTACTACGTGATCCAATCCAGAAATAGCCCAGGATCTAGCCATGAAGTATGACAAATATGCGAAAGTATGAGCCTGATGGGGGCAAATCCTAGACCTAACCCAGACCTAACATACGTTGTCCTCTAAAATATTTATCAAGACCAGGTTTAATTGATTGTTTCAGTGTGGTCCCACATTACTACGTGATCCAAACCAGAAAGAACCCAGGATCCGTTCAACAAGTATGTGAAGAATGCGAAAGTGTGAGTCTGATGAGTGAAAATCTCGGGGCTAACCTAGACCTAACATGCGTTATCCTCTAAAATATTGATGCAAACCAGGTTTAATGGACTGTCTCAGTGTGGTACCACTTTACTACGTGATCCAAAGCAGAAATAGCCCAGGATCCAGCCATGAAGTATGAGAAATATGAGATAGTATGAGCCTGATGAGGGCAAATCCTAGACCTGACCTAGACCTAACATGCGTTATCCTCAATAATACTGATCGAAACCAGGTTTAATCGACTGTTTCAGTGTGTTACCACATTACTACGTGATCCAAACCAGAAAAAAACCCAGGATCTGTTCAACGAGTATGTGAAGTGTGCGAAAGTATGGGTCCGATGAGGGCTAATCCCAGACCTACCCCAGACCTAACTTGCGTTATCCTCTAAAATATTTATCCAGACCAGGTTTCATTGAATGTTTCAGTGTGGTACCACATTACTACGTGATCCAATCCAGAAAAAACCCAGGATCCGTTCAACAAGTATGTGAAGAATGCGAAAGTATGAGTCTGATGAGTGAAAATCCCAGACCAAACCTAGACCTAACATGCGTTATCCTCAAAAATATTGATCGAAACCTGGTTTAATCGACTGTTTCAGTGTGGTACCACATTACTATGTGATCCAAACCAGAAAATAACACAGGATCTGTTCAACGAGTATGTGAAGAAAGCGAAAGTATGAGTCTGATGAGAGCTAATCCCAGACCTATCCCAGACCTAACTTGCGTTATCCTCTAAAATATTTATCCAGACCTGGTTTCATTGAATGTTTCAGTGTGGTACCACATTACTACGTGATCCAAACCAGAAAAAAACCCAGGATTTGATCAACGAGTATGTCAAGTGTGCAAAAGTATGAGTCTGATGAGGGCAAATCCCAGACCTATCCCAGACCTAACTTGCGATATCCTCTAAAATATTGATCGAAACCAGGTTTAATTGACTGTTTTATTGTGGTACCACACTACTACGGGATCAAAACCAGAAAAAACCCAGGATCTGTTCAACAAGTATGTGAAGAACGCGAAAGTATGAGCCTGATGGGGGCAAATCCCAGACCTATCCCAGACCTAACTTGCGTTATCCTCCAAAATATTTATCAAGGCCAGGTTCAATTGAATGTTTCAGTGTGGTACCACATTACTATGTGATCCAAAGCAGAAAAAACCCTCGATCAGGTCAACATGTATGTTAAAACTGCGAAAGTATGACCCTGATCAGGGCAAATCCCCGGCCTAACCTAGTCCTAACATGCGCTGTCCTCTAAAATATTGATGGAAACCAGGTTTAATTGACTGTTTCAGTGTTGTACTTCATTACTACGTGATCCACTCCAGAAAAAACCCAGGATCTGTTCAACGAGAATGTGAAGTGTGCGTAGGTATGAGTCTGATGAGTGAAAATCCCAGGCCTAACCTAGACCTAACATGCGTTGTCCTCAAAAATAGTGATCGAAACCTGGTTTAATCGACTGTTTCAGTGTGGTACCACATTACTATGTGATCCAAACCAGAAAATAACCCAGGATCTGTTCAACGAGTATGTGAAGTGTGCGAAAGTATGAGTCTGATGAGGGCAAATCCCAGACCTATCACAGACCTAACATGCGTTATCCTCTAAAATATTTATCAAGACCAGGTTTAATTGATTGTTTCAGTGTGGACCCACATTACTACGTGATCCAAACCAGAAAAAACCCAGGATCCGTTCAACAAGTATGTGAAGAATGCGAAAGTATGAGTCTGATGAGTGAAAATCCCAGGCCTAACCTAGACCTAACATGCGTTATCCTCAAAAATATTGATCGAAACCTGGTTTAATCGACTGTTTCAGTGTGGTACCACATTACTATGTGATCCAAACCAGAAAATAACCCAGGATCTGTTCAACGAGTATGTGAAGTGTGCGAAAGTATGAGTCTGATGTGGGCAAATCCCAGACCTATCCCAGACCTAACACGCGTTATCCTCTAAAATATTTATCAAGACCAGGTTTAATTGATTGTTTCAGTGTGGACCCACATAACTACGTGATCCAAACCAGAAAAAACCCAGGATCCGTTCAACAAGTATGTGAAGAATGCGAATGTATGAGTCTGATCAGTGAAAATCTCAGGCCTTACCTAAACCTAACTTGCGTTGTCCTCTAAAATATTGATGGAAACCAGGTTTCATTGACTGTTTCAGTGTGGTACTACATTACTACGTAATGCAATCCAGAAAAAGCTCAGGATCTAGCCATCAAGTATGAGAAATATGCGAAAGAATGAGCCTGATGAGAGCAAATCCCAGACCTATCCCAGACCTAACTTGTGTTATCCTCCAAAATATTTATCAAGGCCAGGTTCAATTGAATGTTTCAGTGTGGTACCACATTACTATGTGATCCAAACCAGAAAATAATGCAGGATCTGTTCAACGAGTATGTGAAGTGTGCGAAAGTGTGAGTCTGATGAGGGCAAATCCCAGACCTATCACGGACCTAACATGCGTTATCCTCTAAAATATTTATCAAGACCAGGTTTAATTGATTGTTTCAGTGTGGACCCACATTACTACGTGAACCAAACCAGAAAAAACCTAGGATCCGTTCAACAAGTATGTGAAAAACGCGAAAGTATGAGCCTGATGAGGGCAAATCCCAGACCTGTCCCAGACCTAACTTGCGTTATCCTCTAAAATATTGATCGAAGCCAAGTTTAATCGACTGTTTCAGTGTAGAACCACATTACTACGTGATCCAAGCCAGAAAAAAACCCAGGATCTTGTCAACGAGTATGTGAAGTGTGCGAAAGTATGAGTCTGATGAGGGCTAATCCCAGACCTATCCCAGACCGAGCTTGCGTGATCCTGTAAAATATAGATCGAAACCAGGTTTAATTGACTGTTTTAGTGTGGTACCACATTACTACGTGATCCAAACCAGAAAAAACCCAGGATCTGTTTAACAAGTATGTGAAAAACGCGAAACTGTGAGCCTGATGAGGGCAAATCTTAGACCTAACCCAGACCTAAGATGCGTTATCCTCTAAAATATTTATCCAGAACAGGTTTCATTGAATGTTCCAGTGTGGTACCACTTTACTACGTGATCCAATCCAGAAATAGCCCAGGATCTAGCCACGAAGTATGAGTAATATGCGATAGTAAGAGCCTGATGAGGGCAAATCCTAGACCTATCCCAGACCTAACTTGCGTTATCCTCTAAAATATTTATCAAGACCAGGTTTAATTGAATGTTTCAGTGAGGTACCACATTACTACGTGATCCAAACCAGAAAAAACCCAGGATCCGTTCAACAAGTATGTGAAGAATGCGAAAGTATGAGCAAGATGATTGCAAATACCAGAACTAACCCAGACATAGCCAGCGTTATCCTCTAAAACACTAATCGGAACCAGCTATTATTGACTGCTTCAGTGAGGTACCTCATTACTACGTGGTCCAAACTAGAAAAAACCCAGCATCTGGCCAACAAGTATGCGAAAAAAGCGAAAGTATGTGCGAGATGATTGCAAATACCAGAACTAACCCAGACATAGCCAGCGTTATCCTCTAAAATACCATTCGGAACCAGCTTCTATTGACTGTTTCAGTGTAGTACCACATTACTACGTGATACAAACCAGAAAAAGCCCAGGATCTGGCCAACAAGTATGCGAGAAATGCGAAGGTACGAGCCAGATGAGGGCAAATCCCAGACCTAACCGAGATATAACGGGCAATATCCTCTAAAGTATTAATCGAAACTAGGTTTAATTGACTGTTTCGGTGTGGAACGTCATTATTACGTGATCCAAACCAGAAAAAACCCAGCATCTGGCCAACAAGTATGCGAAAAAAGCGAAAGTATGAGCAAGATGATTGCAAATACCAGAACTAACCCAGACATAGCCAGCGTTATCCTCTAAAACACTAATCGGAACCAGCTTTTATTGACTGTTTCAGTGAGGTACCTCATTACTACGTGGTACAAACTAGAAAAAACCCAGCATCTGGCCAACAAGTATGCGAAAAAAGCGAAAGTATGAGCAAGATGATTGCAAATACCAGAACTAACCCAGACATAGCCAGCGTTATCCACTAAAATACTATTTGGAACCAGCTTCTATTGACTGTTTCAGTGTAGTACCACATTACTACGTGATACAAACCAGAAAAAGGCCAGGATCTGGCCAACAAGTATGCGAGAAATGCGAAGGTACGAGCCAGATGAGGGCAAATCCCAGACCTAACCGAGATATAACCGGCAATATCCTCTAAAATATTAATCGAAACTAGGTTTAATTGACTGTTTCGGTGTGGAACGTCATTATTACGTGATCCAAACCAGAAAAAACCCAGCATCTGGCCAACTAGTATGCGAAAAAAACGAAAGTATGAGCAAGATGATTGCAAATACCAGAACTAACCCAGACATAGCCAGCGTTATCCTCTAAAATACTATTCGGAACCAGTTTCTATTGACTGTTTCAGTGTAGTACCACATTACTACGTGATACAAACCAGAAAATGGACAGGATCTGGCCAACAAGTATGCGAGAAATGCGAAAGTACGAACCAGGTGAGGGCAAATCCCAGACCTAACCGAGACAAAACCGGCGTTATCCTCTAAAATATTAATCGCAACCAGGTTTAATTGACTGTCCAGGTGTGGAACCTCATTACTACGGGATCCAAACCAGAAAAAACCCAGCATCTGGCAAACAAGTATGCGAAAAATGCGAAAGTATGAGCCAGATGATTGCGAATACCAGAACTAACCCAGACATAACCAGCGTTATCCTCTAAAACACTAATCGGAACCGGCTTTTATTGACTGTTTCAGTGTGGTACCACATTACTACGTGATCCAAACCAGAAAAAGCCCTGGATCTGGCCAACAAGTATGCGAAAAATGCGAAAGTACGGGCCAGATGAGGGCAAATCCCAGACCTAACCGAGACATAACCAGCGTTGTCCTCTAAAATACTATTCGGAACTAGCTTCTATTGACTGTTTCAGTGTGGTACCACATTACTACGTGATACAATCCAGAAAAAGCCCAGGATCTGGCCAACAAGTATGCGAAAAATACGAAAGTACGAGCCAGATGAGGGCAAATCCCAGACCTAACCAAGACAAAACCGGCGTTATCCTCTAAAATATTAATCGCAACCAGGTTTAATTGACTGTTTCGGTGTGGAACCTCATTACTACGGGATCCAAACCAGAAAAAACCCAGGATGTTGCCAACAAATATGCGAAAAACGCGAAAGTATGAGCCAGATAATTGCAAATACCAGAACTAACCCAGACATAGCCAGCGTTATCCTCTAAAATACTATTCGGAACCAGCTTCTATTGACTGTTTCAGTGTGGTACCACATTACTACGTGATACAAACCAGAATAAGGCCAGGATATGGCCAACAAGTATGCGAAAAATGCGCAGGTACGAGCCAGATGAGGGCAAATCCCGGATCTAACCGAGATATAACCGGCGTTATCCTCTAACATATTAATCGAAACCAGGTTTAATTGGCTGCTTCGGTGTGGAACGTTATTATTACGGGATCCAAACCAGAAAAAACCCAGCATCTGGCCAACAAATATGCGAAAAACGCGAAAGTATGGGCCAGATGATTGCAAATACCAGAACTAACCCAGACATAGCCAGCGTTATCCTCTAAAATACTATTCGGAACCAGCTTCTATTGACTGTTTCAGTGTTGTACCACATAACTACGTGATCCAAATCAGCAAAAAGCCTAGGATCTGGCCAACAAGAATGCAAAAATGCGAAAGTACGGGCCAGATGAGGGCAAATCCCAGACCTAACCGAGATATAACCGGCAATATCCTCTAAAATATTAATCGAAACTAGGTTTAATTGACTGTTTCGGTGTGGAACGTCATTATTACGTGATCCAAACCAGAAAAAACCCTGCATCTGGCCAACAAGTATGCGAGAAATGCGAAAGTACGAGCCAGATGATTGCAAATACCAGAACTAACCCAGACATAACCAGCGTTATCCTCTAAAACACTAATCGGAACCAGCTTCTATTGACTGTTTCAGTGTAGTACCACATTACTACGTGATACAAACCAGAAAAAGCCCAGGATCTGGCCAACAAGTATGCGAGAAATGCGAAGGTACGAGCCAGATGAGGGCAAGTCCCAGACCTAACCGAGATATAACCGGCAATATCCTCTAAAATATTAATCGAAACTAGGTTTAATTGACTGTTTCGGTGTGGGACGTAATTATTACGTGATCCAAACCAGAAAAAACCCAGCATCTGGCCAACAAGTATGCGAAAAAAGCGAAAGTATGAGCAAGATGATTGCAAATACCAGAACTAACCCAGACATAGCCAGCGTTATCCTCCAAAATACTATTCGGAACCAGCTTCTATTGACTGTTTCAGTGTAGTACCACATTACTACGTGATACAAACCAGAAAAAGGCCAGGATCTGGCCAACAAGTATGCGAGAAATGCGAAAGTACGAACCAGATGAGGGCAAATCCCAGACCTAACCGAGACAAAACCGGCGTTATCCTCTAAAATATTAATCGCAACCAGGTTTAATTGACTGTTCAGGTGTGGAACCTCATTACTACGGGATCCAAACCAGAAAAAACCCAGCATCTGGCAAACAAGTATGCGAAAAAAGCGAAAGTATGAGCCAGATGATTGCGAATACCAGAACTAACCCAGACATAACCAGCGTTATCCTCTAAAACACTAATCGGAACCAGCTTTTATTGACCGTTTCAGTGAGGTACCTCATTACTACGTGGTCCAAACCAGAAAAAACCCAGGATCTGGCCAACAAGTATGCGAAAAATGCGAAAGTACGGGCCAGATGAGGGCCAATCCCAGACCTAACCGAGACATAACCAGCGTTGTCCTCTAAAATACTATTCGGAACTAGCTTCTATTGACTGTTTCAGTGTGGTACCACATTACTACGTGATCCAAACCAGAAAAAGCCCAGGATCTGGCCAACAAGTATGCGAAAAATGCGAAAGTACGGGCCAGATGAGGGCCAATCCCAGACCTAACCGAGACATAACCAGCGTTGTCCTCTAAAATACTATTCGGAACTAGCTTCTATTGACTGCTTCAGTGTGGTACCACATTACTACGTGATACAAACGAGAAAAAGCCCAGGATCTGGCCAACAAGTATGCGAAAAATGCGAAAGTACGAGCCAGATGAGGGCAAATCCCAGACCTAACCAAGACATAACCGGCGTTATCCTCTAAAATATTAATCGCAACCAGGTTTAATTGACTGTTTCGGTGTGGAACCTAATTACTGCGGGATCCAAACCAGAAAAAACCCAGGATCTTCCCAACAAATATAAGAAAAACGCGAAAGTATGAGCCAGATGATTGCAAATACCAGAACTAACCCAGACATAGCCAGCGTTATCCTCTAAAATACTATTCGGAACCAGCTTCTATTGACTGTCTCAGTGTGGTACCACATTACTACGTGATACAAACCAGAATAAGGCCAGGATATGGCCAACAAGTATGCGAAAAATGCGCAGGTACGAGCCAGATGAGGGCAAATCCCGGATCTAACCGAGATATAACCGGCGTTATCCTCTAACATATTAATCGAAACCAGGTTTAATTGGCTGTTTCGGTGTGGAACGTCATTATTACGGGATCCAAACCAGAAAAAACCCAGCATCTGGCCAACAAATATGCGAAAAACGCGAAAGTATGGGCCAGATGATTGCAAATACCAGAACTAACCCAGACATAGCCAGCGTTATCCTCTAAAATACTATTCGGAACCAGCTTCTATTGACTGTTTCAGTGTGGTACCACATAACTACGTGATCCAAATCAGCAAAAAGCCTAGGATCTGGCCAACAAGAATGCAAAAATGCGAAAGTACGGGCCAGATGAGGGCAAATCCCAGACCTAACCGAGATATAACCGGCGTTATCCTCTAAAATATTAATCGCAACCAGGTTTAATTGACTGTTTCGGTGTGGAACTTCATTACTACGGGATCCTAACCAGAAAAAACCCAGGATCTGGCCAATAAATATGCGAAAAACGCGAAAGTATGGGCCAGATGATTGCAAATACCAGAACTAACCCAGACATAGCCAGCGTTATCCTCTAAAATACTATTCGGGACCAGCTTCTATTGACTGTTTCAGTGTGGTACCACATAACTACGTGATCCAAATCAGCAAAAAGCCTAGGATCTGGCCAACAAGAATGCAAAAATGCGAAAGTACGGGCCAGATGAGGGCAAATCCCAGACCTAACCGAGATATAACCGGCAATATCCTCTAAAATATTAATCGAAACTAGGTTTAATTGACTGTTTCGGTGTGGAACGTCATTATTACGTGATCCAAACCAGAAAAAACCCTGCATCTGGCCAACAAGTATGCGAGAAATGCGAAAGTACGAGCCAGATGATTGCAAATACCAGAACTAACCCAGACATAACCAGCGTTATCCTCTAAAACACTAATCGGAACCAGCTTCTATTGACTGTTTCAGTGTAGTACCACATTACTACGTGATACAAACCAGAAAAAGCCCAGGATCTGGCCAACAAGTATGCGAGAAATGCGAAGGTACGAGCCAGATGAGGGCAAGTCCCAGACCTAACCGAGATATAACCGGCAATATCCTCTAAAATATTAATCGAAACTAGGTTTAATTGACTGTTTCGGTGTGGGACGTAATTATTACGTGATCCAAACCAGAAAAAACCCAGCATCTGGCCAACAAGTATGCGAAAAAAGCGAAAGTATGAGCAAGATGATTGCAAATACCAGAACTAACCCAGACATAGCCAGCGTTATCCTCCAAAATACTATTCGGAACCAGCTTCTATTGACTGTTTCAGTGTAGTACCACATTACTACGTGATACAAACCAGAAAAAGGCCAGGATCTGGCCAACAAGTATGCGAGAAATGCGAAAGTACGGGCCAGATGAGGGCAAATCCCAGACCTAACCGAGACATAACCAGCGTTGTCCTCTAAAATACTATTCGGAACTAGCTTCTATTGACTGTTTCAGTGTGGTACCACATTACTACGTGATACAATCCAGAAAAAGCCCAGGATCTGGCCAACAAGTATGCGAAAAATACGAAAGTACGAGCCAGATGAGGGCAAATCCCAGACCTAACCAAGACAAAACCGGCGTTATCCTCTAAAATATTAATCGCAACCAGGTTTAATTGACTGTTTCGGTGTGGAACTTCATTACTACGGGATCCTAACCAGAAAAAACCCAGGATCTGGCCAATAAATATGCGAAAAACGCGAAAGTATGGGCCAGATGATTGCAAATACCAGAACTAACCCAGACATAGCCAGCGTTATCCTCTAAAATACTATTCGGAACCAGCTTCTATTGACTGTTTCAGTGTGGTACCACATAACTACGTGATCCAAATCAGCAAAAAGCCTAGGATCTGGCCAACAAGAATGCAAAAATGCGAAAGTACGGGCCAGATGAGGGCAAATCCCAGACCTAACCGAGATATAACCGGCAATATCCTCTAAAATATTAATCGAAACTAGGTTTAATTGACTGTTTCGGTGTGGAACGTCATTATTACGTGATCCAAACCAGAAAAAACCCTGCATCTGGCCAACAAGTATGCGAGAAATGCGAAAGTACGAGCCAGATGATTGCAAATACCAGAACTAACCCAGACATAACCAGCGTTATCCTCTAAAACACTAATCGGAACCAGCTTCTATTGACTGTTTCAGTGTAGTACCACATTACTACGTGATACAAACCAGAAAAAGGCCAGGATCTGGCCAACAAGTATGCGAGAAATGCGAAAGTACGAACCAGATGAGGGCAAATCCCAGACCTAACCGAGACAAAGCCGGCGTTATCCTCTAAAATATTAATCGCAACCAGGTTTAATTGACTGTTCAGGTGTGGAACCTCATTACTACGGGATCCAAACCAGAAAAAACCCAGCATCTGGCAAACAAGTATGCGAAAAAAGCGAAAGTATGAGCCAGATGATTGTGAATACCAGAACTAACCCAGACATAACCAGCGTTATCCTCTAAAACACTAATCGGAACCAGCTTTTATTGACCGTTTCAGTGAGGTACCTCATTACTACGTGGTCCAAACCAGAAAAAACCCAGGATCTGGCCAACAAGTATGCGAAAAATGCGAAAGTACGGGCCAGATGAGGGCCAATCCCAGACCTAACCGAGACATAACCAGCGTTGTCCTCTAAAATACTATTCGGAACTAGCTTCTATTGACTGTTTCAGTGTGGTACCACATAATTACGTGATCCAAATCAGCAAAAAGCCTAGGATCGTGCCAACAAGAATGCAAAAATGCGAAACTACGGGCCAGGTGAGGGCAAATCCCAGACCTAACCGAGACATAACCAGCGTTATCCTCTAAAATATTAATCGCAACCAGGTTTAATTGACTGTTTCGGTGTAGTACCGCATTACTACGGGATCCTAACCAGAAAAAACCGAGCATCTGGCAAACAAGTATGTGAAAAAAGCGAAAGAATGAGCCAGATGATTGCGAATATCAGAACTAACCCAGACATAACCAGCGTTATCCTCTAAAACACTAATCGGAACCAGCTTTTATTGACCGTTTCAGTGAGGTACCTCATTACTACGTGGTCCAAACCAGAAAAAGCCTAGGGTCTGGCCAACAAGTATGCGAAAAATGCGAAAGTACGGGCCAGATGAGGGCCAATCCCAGACCTAACCGAGACATAACCAGCGTTGTCCTCTAAAATACTATTCGGAACTAGCTTCTATTGACTGTTTCAGTGTGGTACCACATTACTACGTGATCCAAACCAGAAATGCCCAGGATCTGGCCAACAAGTATGCGAAAAATGCGAAAGTACGGGCCAGATGAGGGCCAATCCCAGACCTAACCGAGACATAACCAGCGTTGTCCTCTAAAATACTATTCGGAACTAGCTTCTATTGACTGTTTCAGTGTGGTACCACATTACTACGTGATACAAACCAGAAAAAGCCCAGGATCTGGCCAACAAGTATGCGAAAAATGCGAAAGTACGAGCCAGATGAGGGCAAATCCCAGACCTAACCAAGACATAACCGGCGTTATCCTCTAAAATATTAATCGCAACCAGGTTTAATTGACTGTTTCGGTGTGGAACCTCATTACTACGGGATCCAAACCAGAAAAAACCCAGGATCTTCCCAACAAATATGCGAAAAACGCGAAAGTATGAGCCAGATGATTGCAAATACCAGAACTAACCCAGACATAGCCAGCGTTATCCTCTAAAATACTATTCGGAACCAGCTTCTATTGACTGTTTCGGTGTGGTACCACATAACTACGTGATCCAAATCAGCAAAAAGCCTAGGATCTGGCCAACAAGAATGCAAAAATGCGAAAGTACGGGCCAGATGAGGTCAAATCCCAGACCTAACCGAGACATAACCGGCGTTATCCTCTAAAATATTAATCGCAACCAGGTTTAATTGACTGTTTCGGTGTGGAACCTCATTACTACGGGATCCTAACCAGAAAAAACCCAGGATCTGTTCAACGAGTATGTGAAGTGTGCGAAAGTGTGAGTCTGATGAGTGAAAATCTCGGGGCTAACCTAGACCTAACATGCGTTATCCTCTAAAATATTGATGCAAACCAGGTTTAATGGACTGTCTCAGTGTGGTACCACTTTACTACGTGATCCAAAGCAGAAATAGCCCAGGATCCAGCCATGAAGTATGAGAAATATGAGAAAGTATGAGCCTGATGAGGGCAAATCCTAGACCTGACCTAGACCTAACATGCGTTATCCTCAATAATACTGATCGAAACCAGGTTTAATCGACTGTTTCAGTGTGTTACCACATTACTACGTGATCCAAACCAGAAAAAAACCCAGGATCTGTTCAACGAGTATGTGAAGTGTGCGAAAGTATGGGTCTGATGAGGGCTAATCCCAGACCTACCCCAGACCTAACTTGCGTTATCCTCTAAAATATTTATCCAGACCAGGTTTCATTGAATGTTTCAGTGTGGTACCACATTACTACGTGATCCAATCCAGAAAAAACCCAGGATCCGTTCAACAAGTATGTGAAGAATGCGAAAGTATGAGTCTGATGAGTGAAAATCCCAGACCAAACCTAGACCTAACATGCGTTATCCTCAAAAATATTGATCGAAACCTGGTTTAATCGACTGTTTCAGTGTGGTACCACATTACTATGTGATCCAAACCAGAAAATAACACAGGATCTGTTCAACGAGTATGTGAAGAAAGCGAAAGTATGAGTCTGATGAGGGCTAATCCCAGACCTATCCCAGACCTAACTTGCGTTATCCTCTAAAATATTTATCCAGACCTGGTTTCATTGAATGTTTCAGTGTGGTACCACATTACTACGTGATCCAAACCAGAAAAAAACCCAGGATTTGATCAACGAGTATGTCAAGTGTGCAAAAGTATGAGTCTGATGAGGGCAAATCCCAGACCTATCCCAGACCTAACTTGCGATATCCTCTAAAATATTGATCGAAACCAGGTTTAATTGACTGTTTTATTGTGGTACCACACTACTACGGGATCAAAACCAGAAAAAACCCAGGATCTGTTCAACAAGTATGTGAAGAACGCGAAAGTATGAGCCTGATGGGGGCAAATCCCAGACCTATCCCAGACCTAACTTGCGTTATCCTCCAAAATATTTATCAAGGCCAGGTTCAATTGAATGTTTCAGTGTGGTACCACATTACTATGTGATCCAAAGCAGAAAAAACCCTCGATCAGGTCAACATGTATGTTAAAACTGCGAAAGTATGACCCTGATCAGGGCAAATCCCCGGCCTAACCTAGTCCTAACATGCGCTGTCCTCTAAAATATTGATGGAAACCAGGTTTAATTGACTGTTTCAGTGTTGTACTTCATTACTACGTGATCCACTCCAGAAAAAACCCAGGATCTGTTCAACGAGAATGTGAAGTGTGCGTAGGTATGAGTCTGATGAGTGAAAATCCCAGGCCTAACCTAGACCTAACATGCGTTGTCCTCAAAAATAGTGATCGAAACCTGGTTTAATCGACTGTTTCAGTGTGGTACCACATTACTATGTGATCCAAACCAGAAAATAACCCAGGATCTGTTCAACGAGTATGTGAAGTGTGCGAAAGTATGAGTCTGATGAGGGCAAATCCCAGACCTATCACAGACCTAACATGCGTTATCCTCTAAAATATTTATCAAGACCAGGTTTAATTGATTGTTTCAGTGTGGACCCACATTACTACGTGATCCAAACCAGAAAAAACCCAGGATCCGTTCAACAAGTATGTGAAGAATGCGAAAGTATGAGTCTGATGAGTGAAAATCCCAGGCCTAACCTAGACCTAACATGCGTTATCCTCAAAAATATTGATCGAAACCTGGTTTAATCGACTGTTTCAGTGTGGTACCACATTACTATGTGATCCAAACCAGAAAATAACCCAGGATCTGTTCAACGAGTATGTGAAGAAAGCGAAAGTATGAGTCTGATGAGGGCTAATCCCAGACCTATCCCAGACCTAACTTGCGTTATCCTCTAAAATATTTATCCAGACCTGGTTTCATTGAATGTTTCAGTGTGGTACCACATTACTACGTGATCCAAACCAGAAAAAAACCCAGGATTTGATCAACGAGTATGTCAAGTGTGCAAAAGTATGAGTCTGATGAGGGCAAATCCCAGACCTATCCCAGACCTAACTTGCGATATCCTCTAAAATATTGATCGAAACCAGGTTTAATTGACTGTTTTATTGTGGTACCACACTACTACGGGATCAAAACCAGAAAAAACCCAGGATCTGTTCAACAAGTATGTGAAGAACGCGAAAGTATGAGCCTGATGGGGGCAAATCCCAGACCTATCCCAGACCTAACTTGCGTTATCCTCCAAAATATTTATCAAGGCCAGGTTCAATTGAATGTTTCAGTGTGGTACCACATTACTATGTGATCCAAAGCAGAAAAAACCCTCGATCAGGTCAACATGTATGTTAAAACTGCGAAAGTATGACCCTGATCAGGGCAAATCCCCGGCCTAACCTAGTCCTAACATGCGCTGTCCTCTAAAATATTGATGGAAACCAGGTTTAATTGACTGTTTCAGTGTTGTACTTCATTACTACGTGATCCACTCCAGAAAAAACCCAGGATCTGTTCAACGAGAATGTGAAGTGTGCGTAGGTATGAGTCTGATGAGTGAAAATCCCAGGCCTAACCTAGACCTAACATGCGTTGTCCTCAAAAATAGTGATCGAAACCTGGTTTAATCGACTGTTTCAGTGTGGTACCACATTACTATGTGATCCAAACCAGAAAATAACCCAGGATCTGTTCAACGAGTATGTGAAGTGTGCGAAAGTATGAGTCTGATGAGGGCAAATCCCAGACCTATCACAGACCTAACATGCGTTATCCTCTAAAATATTTATCAAGACCAGGTTTAATTGATTGTTTCAGTGTGGACCCACATTACTACGTGATCCAAACCAGAAAAAACCCAGGATCCGTTCAACAAGTATGTGAAGAATGCGAAAGTATGAGTCTGATGAGTGAAAATCCCAGGCCTAACCTAGACCTAACATGCGTTATCCTCAAAAATATTGATCGAAACCTGGTTTAATCGACTGTTTCAGTGTGGTACCACATTACTATGTGATCCAAACCAGAAAATAACCCAGGATCTGTTCAACGAGTATGTGAAGTGTGCGAAAGTATGAGTCTGATGTGGGCAAATCCCAGACCTATCCCAGACCTAACACGCGTTATCCTCTAAAATATTTATCAAGACCAGGTTTAATTGATTGTTTCAGTGTGGACCCACATAACTACGTGATCCAAACCAGAAAAAACCCAGGATCCGTTCAACAAGTATGTGAAGAATGCGAATGTATGAGTCTGATCAGTGAAAATCTCAGGCCTTACCTAAACCTAACTTGCGTTGTCCTCTAAAATATTGATGGAAACCAGGTTTCATTGACTGTTTCAGTGTGGTACTACATTACTACGTGATGCAATCCAGAAAAAGCTCAGGATCTAGCCATCAAGTATGAGAAATATGCGAAAGAATGAGCCTGATGAGAGCAAATCCCAGACCTATCCCAGACCTAACTTGTGTTATCCTCCAAAATATTTATCAAGGCCAGGTTCAATTGAATGTTTCAGTGTGGTACCACATTACTATGTGATCCAAACCAGAAAATAATGCAGGATCTGTTCAACGAGTATGTGAAGTGTGCGAAAGTGTGAGTCTGATGAGGGCAAATCCCAGACCTATCACGGACCTAACATGCGTTATCCTCTAAAATATTTATCAAGACCAGGTTTAATTGATTGTTTCAGTGTGGACCCACATTACTACGTGAACCAAACCAGAAAAAAACCTAGGATCCGTTCAACAAGTATGTGAAAAACGCGAAAGTATGAGCCTGATGAGGGCAAATCCCAGACCTGTCCCAGACCTAACTTGCGTTATCCTCTAAAATATTGATCGAAGCCAAGTTTAATCGACTGTTTTAGTGTGGAACCACATTACTACGTGATCCAAGCCAGAAAAAAACCCAGGATCTTGTCAACGAGTATGTGAAGTGTGCGAAAGTATGAGTCTGATGAGGGCTAATCCCAGACCTATCCCAGACCGAGCTTGCGTGATCCTGTAAAATATAGATCGAAACCAGGTTTAATTGACTGTTTTAGTGTGGTACCACATTACTACGTGATCCAAACCAGAAAAAACCCAGGATCTGTTTAACAAGTATGTGAAAAACGCGAAACTGTGAGCCTGATGAGGGCAAATCTTAGACCTAACCCAGACCTAAGATGCGTTATCCTCTAAAATATTTATCCAGAACAGGTTTCATTGAATGTTCCAGTGTGGTACCACTTTACTACGTGATCCAATCCAGAAATAGCCCAGGATCTAGCCACGAAGTATGAGTAATATGCGATAGTAAGAGCCTGATGAGGGCAAATCCTAGACCTATCCCAGACCTAACTTGCGTTATCCTCTAAAATATTTATCAAGACCAGGTTTAATTGAATGTTTCAGTGAGGTACCACATTACTACGTGATCCAAACCAGAAAAAACCCAGGATCCGTTCAACAAGTATGTGAAGAATGCGAAAGTATGAGCAAGATGATTGCAAATACCAGAACTAACCCAGACATAGCCAGCGTTATCCTCTAAAACACTAATCGGAACCAGCTATTATTGACTGCTTCAGTGAGGTACCTCATTACTACGTGGTCCAAACTAGAAAAAACCCAGCATCTGGCCAACAAGTATGCGAAAAAAGCGAAAGTATGTGCGAGATGATTGCAAATACCAGAACTAACCCAGACATAGCCAGCGTTATCCTCTAAAATACCATTCGGAACCAGCTTCTATTGACTGTTTCAGTGTAGTACCACATTACTACGTGATACAAACCAGAAAAAGCCCAGGATCTGGCCAACAAGTATGCGAGAAATGCGAAGGTACGAGCCAGATGAGGGCAAATCCCAGACCTAACCGAGATATAACGGGCAATATCCTCTAAAGTATTAATCGAAACTAGGTTTAATTGACTGTTTCGGTGTGGAACGTCATTATTACGTGATCCAAACCAGAAAAAACCCAGCATCTGGCCAACAAGTATGCGAAAAAAGCGAAAGTATGAGCAAGATGATTGCAAATACCAGAACTAACCCAGACATAGCCAGCGTTATCCTCTAAAACACTAATCGGAACCAGCTTTTATTGACTGTTTCAGTGAGGTACCTCATTACTACGTGGTACAAACTAGAAAAAACCCAGCATCTGGCCAACAAGTATGCGAAAAAAGCGAAAGTATGAGCAAGATGATTGCAAATACCAGAACTAACCCAGACATAGCCAGCGTTATCCACTAAAATACTATTCGGAACCAGCTTCTATTGACTGTTTCAGTGTAGTACCACATTACTACGTGATACAAACCAGAAAAAGGCCAGGATCTGGCCAACAAGTATGCGAGAAATGCGAAGGTACGAGCCAGATGAGGGCAAATCCCAGACCTAACCGAGATATAACCGGCAATATCCTCTAAAATATTAATCGAAACTAGGTTTAATTGACTGTTTCGGTGTGGAACGTCATTATTACGTGATCCAAACCAGAAAAAACCCAGCATCTGGCCAACTAGTATGCGAAAAAAACGAAAGTATGAGCAAGATGATTGCAAATACCAGAACTAACCCAGACATAGCCAGCGTTATCCTCTAAAATACTATTCGGAACCAGTTTCTATTGACTGTTTCAGTGTAGTACCACATTACTACGTGATACAAACCAGAAAATGGACAGGATCTGGCCAACAAGTATGCGAGAAATGCGAAAGTACGAACCAGATGAGGGCAAATCCCAGACCTAACCGAGACAAAACCGGCGTTATCCTCTAAAATATTAATCGCAACCAGGTTTAATTGACTGTCCAGGTGTGGAACCTCATTACTACGGGATCCAAACCAGAAAAAACCCAGCATCTGGCAAACAAGTATGCGAAAAATGCGAAAGTATGAGCCAGATGATTGCGAATACCAGAACTAACCCAGACATAACCAGCGTTATCCTCTAAAACACTAATCGGAACCGGCTTTTATTGACTGTTTCAGTGTGGTACCACATTACTACGTGATCCAAACCAGAAAAAGCCCAGGATCTGGCCAACAAGTATGCGAAAAATGCGAAAGTACGGGCCAGATGAGGGCAAATCCCAGACCTAACCGAGACATAACCAGCGTTGTCCTCTAAAATACTATTCGGAACTAGCTTCTATTGACTGTTTCAGTGTGGTACCACATTACTACGTGATACAATCCAGAAAAAGCCCAGGATCTGGCCAACAAGTATGCGAAAAATACGAAAGTACGAGCCAGATGAGGGCAAATCCCAGACCTAACCAAGACAAAACCGGCGTTATCCTCTAAAATATTAATCGCAACCAGGTTTAATTGACTGTTTCGGTGTGGAACCTCATTACTACGGGATCCAAACCAGAAAAAACCCAGGATGTTGCCAACAAATATGCGAAAAACGCGAAAGTATGAGCCAGATAATTGCAAATACCAGAACTAACCCAGCCATAGCCAGCGTTATCCTCTAAAATACTATTCGGAACCAGCTTCTATTGACTGTTTCAGTGTGGTACCACATTACTACGTGATAGAAACCAGAATAAGGCCAGGATATGGCCAACAAGTATGCGAAAAATGCGCAGGTACGAGCCAGATGAGGGCAAATCCCGGATCTAACCGAGATATAACCGGCGTTATCCTCTAACATATTAATCGAAACCAGGTTTAATTGGCTGCTTCGGTGTGGAACGTTATTATTACGGGATCCAAACCAGAAAAAACCCAGCATCTGGCCAACAAATATGCGAAAAACGCGAAAGTATGGGCCAGATGATTGCAAATACCAGAACTAACCCAGACATAGCCAGCGTTATCCTCTAAAATACTATTCGGAACCAGCTTCTATTGACTGTTTCAGTGTGGTACCACATAACTACGTGATCCAAATCAGCAAAAAGCCTAGGATCTGGCCAACAAGAATGCAAAAATGCGAAAGTACGGGCCAGATGAGGGCAAATCCCAGACCTAACCGAGATATAACCGGCAATATCCTCTAAAATATTAATCGAAACTAGGTTTAATTGACTGTTTCGGTGTGGAACGTCATTATTACGTGATCCAAACCAGAAAAAACCCAGCATCTGGCCAACAAGTATGCGAAAAAAGCGAAAGTATGAGCAAGATGATTGCAAATACCAGAACTAACCCAGACATAGCCAGCGTTATCCTCTAAAATACTATTCGGAACCAGCTTCTATTGACTGTTTCAGTGTAGTACCACATTACTACGTGATACAAACCAGAAAAAGGCCAGGATCTGGCCAACAAGTATGCGAGAAATGCGAAAGTACGAACCAGATGAGGGCAAATCCCAGACCTAACCGAGACAAAACCGGCGTTATCCTCTAAAATATTAATCGCAACCAGGTTTAATTGACTGTTCAGGTGTGGAACCTCATTACTACGGGATCCAAACCAGAAAAAACCCAGCATCTGGCAAACAAGTATGCGAAAAAAGCGAAAGTATGAGCCAGATGATTGCGAATACCAGAACTAACCCAGACATAACCAGCGTTATCCTCTAAAACACTAATCGGAACCAGCTTTTATTGACCGTTTCAGTGAGGTACCTCATTACTACGTGGTCCAAACCAGAAAAAACCCAGGATCTGGCCAACAAGTATGCGAAAAATGCGAAAGTACGGGCCAGATGAGGGCCAATCCCAGACCTAACCGAGACATAACCAGCGTTGTCCTCTAAAATACTATTCGGAACTAGCTTCTATTGACTGTTTCAGTGTGGTACCACATTACTACGTGATCCAAACCAGAAAAAGCCCAGGATCTGGCCAACAAGTATGCGAAAAATGCGAAAGTACGGGCCAGATGAGGGCCAATCCCAGACCTAACCGAGACATAACCAGCGTTGTCCTCTAAAATACTATTCGGAACTAGCTTCTATTGACTGCTTCAGTGTGGTACCACATTACTACGTGATACAAACGAGAAAAAGCCCAGGATCTGGCCAACAAGTATGCGAAAAATGCGAAAGTACGAGCCAGATGAGGGCAAATCCCAGACCTAACCAAGACATAACCGGCGTTATCCTCTAAAATATTAATCGCAACCAGGTTTAATTGACTGTTTCGGTGTGGAACCTAATTACTACGGGATCCAAACCAGAAAAAACCCAGGATCTTCCCAACAAATATGAGAAAAACGCGAAAGTATGAGCCAGATGATTGCAAATACCAGAACTAACCCAGACATAGCCAGCGTTATCCTCTAAAATACTATTCGGAACCAGCTTCTATTGACTGTTTCAGTGTGGTACCACATTACTACGTGATACAAACCAGAATAAGGCCAGGATATGGCCAACAAGTATGCGAAAAATGCGCAGGTACGAGCCAGATGAGGGCAAATCCCGGATCTAACCGAGATATAACCGGCGTTATCCTCTAACATATTAATCGAAACCAGGTTTAATTGGCTGTTTCGGTGTGGAACGCCATTATTACGGGATCCAAACCAGAAAAAACCCAGCATCTGGCCAACAAATATGCGAAAAACGCGAAAGTATGGGCCAGATGATTGCAAATACCAGAACTAACCCAGACATAGCCAGCGTTATCCTCTAAAATACTATTCGGAACCAGCTTCTATTGACTGTTTCAGTGTGGTACCACATAACTACGTGATCCAAATCAGCAAAAAGCCTAGGATCTGGCCAACAAGAATGCAAAAATGCGAAAGTACGGGCCAGATGAGGGCAAATCCCAGACCTAACCGAGATATAACCGGCGTTATCCTCTAAAATATTAATCGCAACCAGGTTTAATTGACTGTTTCGGTGTGGAACTTCATTACTACGGGATCCTAACCAGAAAAAACCCAGGATCTGGCCAATAAATATGCGAAAAACGCGAAAGTATGGGCCAGATGATTGCAAATACCAGAACTAACCCAGACATAGCCAGCGTAATCCTCTAAAATACTATTCGGAACCAGCTTCTATTGACTGTTTCAGTGTGGTACCACATTACTACGTGATACAAACCAGAATAAGGCCAGGATATGGCCAACAAGTATGCGAAAAATGCGCAGGTACGAGCCAGATGAGGGCAAATCCCGGATCTAACCGAGATATAACCGGCGTTATCCTCTAACATATTAATCGAAACCAGGTTTAATTGGCTGTTTCGGTGTGGAACGTCATTATTACGGGATCCAAACCAGAAAAAACCCAGCATCTGGCCAACAAATATGCGAAAAACGCGAAAGTATGGGCCAGATGATTGCAAATACCAGAACTAACCCAGACATAGCCAGCGTTATCCTCTAAAATACTATTCGGAACCAGCTTCTATTGACTGTTTCAGTGTGGTACCACATAACTACGTGATCCAAATCAGCAAAAAGCCTAGGATCTGGCCAACAAGAATGCAAAAAAGCGAAAGTACGGGCCAGATGAGGGCAAATCCCAGACCTAACCGAGATATAACCGGCGTTATCCTCTAAAATATTAATCGCAACCAGGTTTAATTGACTGTTTCGGTGTGGAACTTCATTACTACGGGATCCTAACCAGAAAAAACCCAGGATCTGGCCAATAAATATGCGAAAAACGCGAAAGTATGGGCCAGATGATTGCAAATACCAGAACTAACCCAGACATAGCCAGCGTAATCCTCTAAAATAATATTCGGAACCAGCATCTATTGACTGTTTCAGTGTGGTACCACATTACTACGTGATCCAAATCAGCAAAAAGCCTAGGATCTGGCCAACAAGAATGCAAAAATGCGAAACTACGGGCCAGGTGAGGGCAAATCCCAGACCTAACCGAGACATAACCAGCGTTATCCTCTAAAATATTAATCGCAACCAGGTTTAATTGACTGTTTCGGTGTAATACCGCATTACTACGGGATCCTAACCAGAAAAAACCCAGCATCTGGCAAACAAGTATGCGAAAAAAGCGAAAGTATGAGCCAGATGATTGCGAATACCAGAGCTAACCCAGACATAACCAGCGTTATCCTCTAAAACACTAATCGGAACCAGCTTTTATTGACCGTTTCAGTGAGGTACCTCATTACTACGTGGTCCAAACCAGAAAAAACCCAGGATCTGGCCAACAAGTATGCGAAAAATGCGAAAGTACGGGCCAGATGAGGGCCAATCCCAGACCTAACCGAGACATAACCAGCGTTGTCCTCTAAAATACTATTCGGAACTAGCTTCCATTGACTGTTTCAGTGTGGTACCACATTACTACGTGATCCAAACCAGAAAAAGCCCAGGATCTGGCCAACAAGTATGCGAAAAATGCGAAAGTACGGGCCAGATGAGGGCCAATCCCAGACCTCACCGAGACATAACCAGCGTTGTCCTTTAAAATACTATTCGGAACTAGCTTCTATTGACTGTTTCAGTGTGGTACCACATTACTACGTGATACAAACCAGAAAAAGCCCAGGATCTGGCCAACAAGTATGCGAAAAATGCGAAAGTACGAACCAGATGAGGGCAAATCCCAGACCTAACCAAGACATAACCGGTGTTATCCTCTAACATATTAATCGAAACCAGGTTTAATTGGCTGTTTCGGTGTGGAACCTCATTACTACGGGATCCAAACCAGAAAAAACCCAGGATCTTGCCAACAAATATGCGAAAAACGCGAAAGTATGGGCCAGATGATTGCAAATACCAGAACTAACCCAGACATAGCCAGCGTTATCCTCTAAAATACTATTCGGAACCAGCTTCTATTGACTGTTTCAGTGTGGTACCACATAACTACGTGATCCAAATCAGCAAAAAGCCTAGGATCTGGCCAACAAGAATGCAAAAATGTGAAAGTACGGGCCAGATGAGGGCAAATCCCAGACCTAACCGAGACATAACCGGCGTTATCCTCTAAAATATTAATCGCAACCAGGTTTAATTGACTGTTTCGGTGTGGAGCCTCATTACTACGGGATCCTAACCAGAAAAAACCCAGGATCTGGCCAATAAATATGCGAAAAACGCGAAAGTATGGGCCAGATGATTGCAAATACCAGAACTAACCCAGACATAGCCAGCGTTATCCTCTAAAATACTATTCGGAACCAGCTTCTATTGACTGTTTCAGTGTGGTACCACATTACTACGTGATCCAAATCAGCAAAAAGCCTAGGATCTGGCCAACAAGAATGCAAAAATGCGAAACTACGGGCCAGGTGAGGGCAAATCCCAGACCTAAACGAGACATAACCAGCGTTATCCTCTAAAATATTAATCACAACCAGGTTTAATTGACTGTTTCGGTGTAGTACCGCAATACTACGGGATCCTAACCAGAAAAAACCCAGCATCTGGCCAATAAATATGCGAAACACGCGAAAGTATGGGCCAGATGATTGCAAATACCAGAACTAACCCAGACATAGCCAGCGTTATCCTCTAAAACACTAATCGGAACCAGCTTTTATTGACCGTTTCAGTGAGGTACCTCATTACTACGTGGTCCAAACCAGAAAAAACCCAGGATCTGGCCAACAAGTATGCGAAAAATGCGAAAGTACGGGCCAGATGAGGGCCAATCCCAGACCTAACCGAGACATAACCAGCGTTGTCCTCTAAAATACTATTCGGAACTAGCTTCCATTGACTGTTTCAGTGTGGTACCTCATTACTACGTGGTCCAAACCAGAAAAAACCCAGGATCTGGCCAACAAGTATGCGAAAAATGCGAAAGTACAGGCCAGATGAGGGCCAATCCCAGACCTAACCGTGACATAACCAGCGTTGTCCTCTAAAATACTATTCGGAACTAGCTTCCATTGACTGTTTCAGTGTGGTACCACATTACTACGTGATCCAAACCAGAAAAAGCCCAGGATCTGGCCAACAAGTTTGCGAAAAATGCGAAAGTACGGGCCAGATGAGGGCCAATCCCAGACCTAACCGAGATATAACCGGCGTTATCCTCTAACATATTAATCGAAACCAGGTTTAATTGGCTGTTTCGGTGTGGAACGTCATTATTACGGGATCCAAACCAGAAAAAACCCAGCATCTGGCCAACAAATATGCGAAAAACGCGAAAGTATGGGCCAGATGATTGCAAATACCAGAACTAACCCAGACATAGCCAGCGTTATCCTCTAAAATACTATTCGGAACCAGCTTCTATTGACTGTTTCAGTGTGGTACCACATAACTACGTGATCCAAATCAGCAAAAAGCCTAGGATCTGGCCAACAAGAATGCAAAAATGCGAAAGTACGGGCCAGATGAGGGCAAATCCCAGACCTAACCGAGACATAACCGGCGTTATCCTCTAAAATATTAATCGCAACCAGGTTTAATTGACTGTTTCGGTGTGGAACCTCATTACTACGGGATCCTAACCAGAAAAAACCCAGGATCTGGCCAATAAATATGCGAAAAACGCGAAAGTATGGGCCAGATGATTGCAAATACCAGAACTAACCCAGACATAGCCAGCGTTATCCTCTAAAATACTATTCGGAACCAGCTCCTATTGACTGTTTCAGTGTGGTACCACATTACTACGTGATCCAAATCAGCAAAAAGCCTAGGATCTGGCCAACAAGAATGCAAAAATGCGAAAGTACGGGCCAGGTGAGGGCAAATCCCAGACCTAAACGAGACATAACCAGCGTTATCCTCTAAAATATTAATCGCAACCAGGTTTAATTGACTGTTTCGGTGTAGTACCGTATTACTACGGGATCCTAACCAGAAAAAACCCAGCATCTGGCCAATAAATATGCGAAAAACGCGAAAGTATGGGCCAGATGATTCCAAATACCAGAACTAACCCAGACATAGCCAGCGTTATCCTCTAAAATACTATTCGGAACCAGCTTCTATTGACTGTTTCAGTGTGGTACCACATTACTACGCGATCCAAATCAGCAAATAGCCTAGGATCTGGCCAACAAGAATGCAAAAATGCGAAACTACGGGCCAGGTGAGGGCAAATCCCAGACCTAACCGAGACATAACCAGCGTTATCCTCTAAAATATTAATCGCAACCAGGTTTAATTGACTGTTTCGGTGTAGTACCGCATTACTACGTGATACAAACCAGAAAAAGGCCAGGATCTTGCCAATAAGTATGCGAAAATTGCGAAAGTACGAGCCAGATGAGGGCAAATCCCAGACCTAACCGAGACATAACCGGCGTTATCCTCTAAAATATTAATCGCAACCGGGTTCAATTGACTGTTTCGGTGTGGAACCTCGTTACTACGGGATCCTAACCAGAAAAAAACCCAGGATCTGGCCAACAAATATGCGAAAAACGCGAAAGTATGAGCCAGATGATTGCAAATACCAGAACTAACGCGGGAATAGCCAGCGTTGTCCTCTAAAATACTATTCGGGTCCAGCTTTTATTGACTGTTTTAGTGTGGTACCACATTACTACGTGATCCAAACCAGAAAAAGCCCAGAATCTGGCCAACAAGTATGCGAAAAATGCGAAAGTACGGGCCAGATGAGGGCCAATCCCAGACCTCACCGAGACATAACCAGCGTTGTCCTTTAAAATACTATTCGGAACTAGCTTCTATTGACTGTTTCAGTGTGGTACCACATTACTACGTGATACAAACCAGAAAAAGCCCAGGATCTGGCCAACAAGTATGCGAAAAATGCGAAAGTACGAACCAGATGAGGGCAAATCCCAGACCTAACCAAGACATAACCGGCGTTATCCTCTAAAATATTAATCGCAACCAGGTTTAATTGACTGTTTCGGTGTGGAACCTCATTACTACGGGATCCAAACCAGAAAAAACCCAGGATCTTCCCAACAAATATGCGAAAAACGCGAAAGTATGAGCCAGATGATTGCAAATACCAGAACTAAGCCAGACATAGCCAGCGTTATCCTCTAAAATACTATTCGGAACCAGCTTCTATTGACTGCTTCAGTGTGGTACCACATTACTACGTGATACAAACCAGAATAAGGCCAGGATATGGCCAACAAGTATGCGAAAAATGCGCAGGTGCGAGCCAGATGAGGGAAAATCCCGGATCTAACCGAGATATAACCGGCGTTATCCTCTAACATATTAATCGAAACCAGGTTTAATTGGCTGTTTCGGTGTGGAACCTCATTACTACGGGATCCAAACCAGAAAAAACCCAGGATCTTGCCAACAAATATGCGAAAAACGCGAAAGTATGGGCCAGATGATTGCAAATACCAGAACTAACCCAGACATAGCCAGCGTTATCCTCTAAAATACTATTCGGAACCAGCTTCTATTGACTGTTTCAGTGTGGTACCACATTACTACGTGATCCAAATCAGCAAAAAGCCTAGGATCTGGCCAACAAGAATGCAAAAATGCGAAACTACGGGCCAGGTGAGGGCAAATCCCAGACCTAAACGAGACATAACCAGCGTTATCCTCTAAAATATTAATCACAACCAGGTTTAATTGACTGTTTCGGTGTAGTACCGCAATACTACGGGATCCTAACCAGAAAAAACCCAGCATCTGGCCAATAAATATGCGAAACACGCGAAAGTATGGGCCAGATGATTGCAAATACCAGAACTAACCCAGACATAGCCAGCGTTATCCTCTAAAATACTATTCGGAACCAGCTTCTATTGACTGTTTCAGTGTGGTACCACATTACTACGCGATCCAAATCAGCAAATAGCCTAGGATCTGGCCAACAAGAATGCAAAAATGCGAAACTACGGGCCAGGTGAGGGCCAATCCCAGACCTAACCGAGACATAACCAGCGTTGTCCTCTAAAATACTATTCGGAACTAGCTTCCATTGACTGTTTCAGTGTGGTACCTCATTACTACGTGGTCCAAACCAGAAAAAACCCAGGATCTGGCCAACAAGTATGCGAAAAATGCGAAAGTACAGGCCAGATGAGGGCCAATCCCAGACCTAACCGTGACATAACCAGCGTTGTCCTCTAAAATACTATTCGGAACTAGCTTCCATTGACTGTTTCAGTGTGGTACCACATTACTACGTGATCCAAACCAGAAAAAGCCCAGGATCTGGCCAACAAGTTTGCGAAAAATGCGAAAGTACGGGCCAGATGAGGGCCAATCCCAGACCTAACCGAGATATAACCGGCGTTATCCTCTAACATATTAATCGAAACCAGGTTTAATTGGCTGTTTCGGTGTGGAACGTCATTATTACGGGATCCAAACCAGAAAAAACCCAGCATCTGGCCAACAAATATGCGAAAAACGCGAAAGTATGGGCCAGATGATTGCAAATACCAGAACTAACCCAGACATAGCCAGCGTTATCCTCTAAAATACTATTCGGAACCAGCTTCTATTGACTGTTTCAGTGTGGTACCACATAACTACGTGATCCAAATCAGCAAAAAGCCTAGGATCTGGCCAACAAGAATGCAAAAATGCGAAAGTACGGGCCAGATGAGGGCAAATCCCAGACCTAACCGAGACATAACCGGCGTTATCCTCTAAAATATTAATCGCAACCAGGTTTAATTGACTGTTTCGGTGTGGAACCTCATTACTACGGGATCCTAACCAGAAAAAACCCAGGATCTGGCCAATAAATATGCGAAAAACGCGAAAGTATGGGCCAGATGATTGCAAATACCAGAACTAACCCAGACATAGCCAGCGTTATCCTCTAAAATACTATTCGGAACCAGCTCCTATTGACTGTTTCAGTGTGGTACCACATTACTACGTGATCCAAATCAGCAAAAAGCCTAGGATCTGGCCAACAAGAATGCAAAAATGCGAAAGTACGGGCCAGGTGAGGGCAAATCCCAGACCTAAACGAGACATAACCAGCGTTATCCTCTAAAATATTAATCGCAACCAGGTTTAATTGACTGTTTCGGTGTAGTACCGTATTACTACGGGATCCTAACCAGAAAAAACCCAGCATCTGGCCAATAAATATGCGAAAAACGCGAAAGTATGGGCCAGATGATTCCAAATACCAGAACTAACCCAGACATAGCCAGCGTTATCCTCTAAAATACTATTCGGAACCAGCTTCTATTGACTGTTTCAGTGTGGTACCACATTACTACGCGATCCAAATCAGCAAATAGCCTAGGATCTGGCCAACAAGAATGCAAAAATGCGAAACTACGGGCCAGGTGAGGGCAAATCCCAGACCTAACCGAGACATAACCAGCGTTATCCTCTAAAATATTAATCGCAACCAGGTTTAATTGACTGTTTCGGTGTAGTACCGCATTACTACGTGATACAAACCAGAAAAAGGCCAGGATCTTGCCAATAAGTATGCGAAAATTGCGAAAGTACGAGCCAGATGAGGGCAAATCCCAGACCTAACCGAGACATAACCGGCGTTATCCTCTAAAATATTAATCGCAACCGGGTTCAATTGACTGTTTCGGTGTGGAACCTCGTTACTACGGGATCCTAACCAGAAAAAAACCCAGGATCTGGCCAACAAATATGCGAAAAACGCGAAAGTATGAGCCAGATGATTGCAAATACCAGAACTAACGCGGGAATAGCCAGCGTTGTCCTCTAAAATACTATTCGGGTCCAGCTTTTATTGACTGTTTTAGTGTGGTACCACATTACTACGTGATCCAAACCAGAAAAAGCCCAGAATCTGGCCAACAAGTATGCGAAAAATGCGAAAGTACGGGCCAGATGAGGGCCAATCCCAGACCTCACCGAGACATAACCAGCGTTGTCCTTTAAAATACTATTCGGAACTAGCTTCTATTGACTGTTTCAGTGTGGTACCACATTACTACGTGATACAAACCAGAAAAAGCCCAGGATCTGGCCAACAAGTATGCGAAAAATGCGAAAGTACGAACCAGATGAGGGCAAATCCCAGACCTAACCAAGACATAACCGGCGTTATCCTCTAAAATATTAATCGCAACCAGGTTTAATTGACTGTTTCGGTGTGGAACCTCATTACTACGGGATCCAAACCAGAAAAAACCCAGGATCTTCCCAACAAATATGCGAAAAACGCGAAAGTATGAGCCAGATGATTGCAAATACCAGAACTAAGCCAGACATAGCCAGCGTTATCCTCTAAAATACTATTCGGAACCAGCTTCTATTGACTGCTTCAGTGTGGTACCACATTACTACGTGATACAAACCAGAATAAGGCCAGGATATGGCCAACAAGTATGCGAAAAATGCGCAGGTGCGAGCCAGATGAGGGAAAATCCCGGATCTAACCGAGATATAACCGGCGTTATCCTCTAACATATTAATCGAAACCAGGTTTAATTGGCTGTTTCGGTGTGGAACCTCATTACTACGGGATCCAAACCAGAAAAAACCCAGGATCTTGCCAACAAATATGCGAAAAACGCGAAAGTATGGGCCAGATGATTGCAAATACCAGAACTAACCCAGACATAGCCAGCGTTATCCTCTAAAATACTATTCGGAACCAGCTTCTATTGACTGTTTCAGTGTGGTACCACATTACTACGTGATCCAAATCAGCAAAAAGCCTAGGATCTGGCCAACAAGAATGCAAAAATGCGAAACTACGGGCCAGGTGAGGGCAAATCCCAGACCTAAACGAGACATAACCAGCGTTATCCTCTAAAATATTAATCACAACCAGGTTTAATTGACTGTTTCGGTGTAGTACCGCAATACTACGGGATCCTAACCAGAAAAAACCCAGCATCTGGCCAATAAATATGCGAAACACGCGAAAGTATGGGCCAGATGATTGCAAATACCAGAACTAACCCAGACATAGCCAGCGTTATCCTCTAAAATACTATTCGGAACCAGCTTCTATTGACTGTTTCAGTGTGGTACCACATTACTACGCGATCCAAATCAGCAAATAGCCTAGGATCTGGCCAACAAGAATGCAAAAATGCGAAACTACGGGCCAGGTGAGGGCAAATCCCAGACCTAACCGAGACATAACCAGCGTTATCCTCTAAAATATTAATCGCAACCAGGTTTAATTGACTGTTTCGGTGTAGTACCGCATTACTACGTGATACAAACCAGAAAAAGCCCAGGATCTGGCCAACAAGTATGCGAAAAATGCGAAAGTACGGGCCAGATGAGGGCCAATCCCAGACCTAACCGAGATATAACCGGCGTTATCCTCTAACATATTAATCGAAACCAGGTTTAATTGGCTGTTTCGGTGTGGAACGTCATTATTACGGGATCCAAACCAGAAAAAACCCAGCATCTGGCCAACAAATATGCGAAAAACGCGAAAGTATGGGCCAGATGATTGCAAATACCAGAACTAACCCAGACATAGCCAGCGTTATCCTCTAAAATACTATTCGGGTCCAGCTTTTATTGACTGTTTTAGTGTGGTACCACATTACTACGTGATCCAAACCAGAAAAAGCCCAGAATCTGGCCAACAAGTATGCGAAAAATGCGAAAGTACGGGCCAGATGAGGGCCAATCCCAGACCTCACCGAGACATAACCAGCGTTGTCCTTTAAAATACTATTCGGAACTAGCTTCTATTGACTGTTTCAGTGTGGTACCACATTACTACGTGATTCAAACCAGAAAAAGCCCAGGATCTGGCCAACAAGTATGCGAAAAATGCGAAAGTACGAACCAGATGAGGGCAAATCCCAGACCTAACCAAGACATAACCGGCGTTATCCTCTAAAATATTAATCGCAACCAGGTTTAATTGACTGTTTCGGTGTGGAACCTCATTACTACGGGATCCAAACCAGAAAAAACCCAGGATCTTCCCAACAAATATGCGAAAAACGCGAAAGTATGAGCCAGATGATTGCAAATACCAGAACTAAGCCAGACATAGCCAGCGTTATCCTCTAAAATACTATTCGGAACCAGCTTCTATTGACTGCTTCAGTGTGGTACCACATTACTACGTGATACAAACCAGAATAAGGCCAGGATATGGCCAACAAGTATGCGAAAAATGCGCAGGTGCGAGCCAGATGAGGGAAAATCCCGGATCTAACCGAGATATAACCGGCGTTATCCTCTAACATATTAATCGAAACCAGGTTTAATTGGCTGTTTCGGTGTGGAACCTCATTACTACGGGATCCAAACCAGAAAAAACCCAGGATCTTGCCAACAAATATGCGAAAAACGCGAAAGTATGGGCCAGATGATTGCAAATACCAGAACTAACCCAGACATAGCCAGCGTTATCCTCTAAAATACTATTCGGAACCAGCTTCTATTGACTGTTTCAGTGTGGTACCACATTACTACGTGATCCAAATCAGCAAAAAGCCTAGGATCTGGCCAACAAGAATGCAAAAATGCGAAACTACGGGCCAGGTGAGGGCAAATCCCAGACCTAAACGAGACATAACCAGCGTTATCCTCTAAAATATTAATCACAACCAGGTTTAATTGACTGTTTCGGTGTAGTACCGCAATACTACGGGATCCTAACCAGAAAAAACCCAGCATCTGGCCAATAAATATGCGAAACACGCGAAAGTATGGGCCAGATGATTGCAAATACCAGAACTAACCCAGACATAGCCAGCGTTATCCTCTAAAACACTAATCGGAACCAGCTTTTATTGACCGTTTCAGTGAGGTACCTCATTACTACGTGGTCCAAACCAGAAAAAACCCAGGATCTGGCCAACAAGTATGCGAAAAATGCGAAAGTACAGGCCAGATGAGGGCCAATCCCAGACCTAACCGTGACATAACCAGCGTTGTCCTCTAAAATACTATTCGGAACTAGCTTCCATTGACTGTTTCAGTGTGGTACCACATTACTACGTGATCCAAACCAGAAAAAGCCCAGGATCTGGCCAACAAGTATGCGAAAAATGCGAAAGTACGGGCCAGATGAGGGCCAATCCCAGACCTAACCGAGATATAACCGGCGTTATCCTCTAACATATTAATCGAAACCAGGTTTAATTGGCTGTTTCGGTGTGGAACGTCATTATTACGGGATCCAAACCAGAAAAAACCCAGCATCTGGCCAACAAATATGCGAAAAACGCGAAAGTATGGGCCAGATGATTGCAAATACCAGAACTAACCCAGACATAGCCAGCGTTATCCTCTAAAATACTATTCGGAACCAGCTTCTATTGACTGTTTCAGTGTGGTACCACATAACTACGTGATCCAAATCAGCAAAAAGCCTAGGATCTGGCCAACAAGAATGCAAAAATGCGAAAGTACGGGCCAGATGAGGGCAAATCCCAGACCTAACCGAGACATAACCGGCTTTATCCTCTAAAATATTAATCGCAACCAGGTTTAATTGACTGTTTCGGTGTCGAACCTCATTACTACGGGATCCTAACCAGAAAAAACCCAGGATCTGGCCAATAAATATGCGAAAAACGCGAAAGTATGGGCCAGATGATTGCAAATACCAGAACTAACCCAGACATAGCCAGCGTTATCCTCTAAAATACTATTCGGAACCAGCTCCTATTGACTGTTTCAGTGTGGTACCACATTACTACGTGATCCAAATCAGCAAAAAGCCTAGGATCTGGCCAACAAGAATGCAAAAATGCGAAAGTACGGGCCAGGTGAGGGCAAATCCCAGACCTAAACGAGACATAACCAGCGTTATCCTCTAAAATATTAATCGCAACCAGGTTTAATTGACTGTTTCGGTGTAGTACCGTATTACTACGGGATCCTAACCAGAAAAAACCCAGCATCTGGCCAATAAATATGCGAAAAACGCGAAAGTATGGGCCAGATGATTCCAAATACCAGAACTAACCCAGACATAGCCAGCGTTATCCTCTAAAATACTATTCGGAACCAGCTTCTATTGACTGTTTCAGTGTGGTACCACATTACTACGCGATCCAAATCAGCAAAAAGCCTAGGATCTGGCCAACAAGAATGCAAAAATGCGAAACTACGGGCCAGGTGAGGGCAAATCCCAGACCTAACCGAGACATAACCAGCGTTATCCTCTAAAATATTAATCGCAACCAGGTTTAATTGACTGTTTCGGTGTAGTACCGCATTACTACGTGATACAAACCAGAAAAAGGCCAGGATCTTGCCAATAAGTATGCGAAAATTGCGAAAGTACGAGCCAGATGAGGGCAAATCCCAGACCTAACCGAGACATAACCGGCGTTATCCTCTAAAATATTAATCGCAACCGGGTTCAATTGACTGTTTCGGTGTGGAACCTCGTTACTACGGGATCCTAACCAGAAAAAAACCCAGGATCTGGCCAACAAATATGCGAAAAACGCGAAAGTATGAGCCAGATGATTGCAAATACCAGAACTAACGCGGGAATAGCCAGCGTTGTCCTCTAAAATACTATTCGGGTCCAGCTTTTATTGACTGTTTCAGTGTAGTACCACATTACTACGTGATCCTAACAATAGAAAAACACAGGATCTGGCCATTCAAGTATGCGAAAAATGCGAAAGTACGAGCCAGATGAGGGCAAATCCCAGAACTAACCGAGACATAACCAGCGTTATCCTCTAAAATATTAATCGCAACCAGGTTTAATTGACTGTTTCAGTGTGGTCCCACATTACTACTTGGTCCAAGCCAGAACAAGGCCAGGATCTGGCCAACAAGTATGCGAGAAATGCGAAGGTACGAGCCAGATGAGGGCAAATCCCAGACCTAACCGAGGTATAACCGGCAATATCCTCTAAAATATTAATCGAAACTAGGTTTAATTGACTGTTTCGGTGTGGAACGTCATTATTACGTGATCCAAACCAGAAAAAACCCAGCATCTGGCCAACAAGTATGCGAGAAATGCGAAAGTACGAGCCAGATGATTGCAAATACCAGAACTAACCCAGACATAACCAGCGTTATCCTCTAAAACACTAATCGGAACCAGCTTCTATTGACTGTTTCAGTGTAGTACCACATTAGTACGTGATACAAACCAGAAAAAGGCGAGGATCTGGCCAACAAGTATGCGAGAAATGCGAAGGTACGAGCCAGATGAGGGCAAGTCCCAGACCTAACCGAGATATAACCGGCAATATCCTCTAAAATATTAATCGAAACTAGGTTTAATTGACTGTTTCGGTGTGGAACGTCACTATTACGTGATCCAAACCAGAAAAAACCCAGCATCTGGCCAACAAGTATGCGAGAAATGCGAAAGTACGAGCCAGATGATTGCAAATACCAGAACTAACCCAGACATAACCAGCGTTATCCTCTAAAACACTAATCGGAACCAGCTTCTATTGACTGTTTCAGTGTAGTACCACATTACTACGTGATACAAACCAGAAAAAGGCCAGGATCTGGCCAACAAGTATGCGAGAAATGCGAAAGTACGAACCAGATGAGGGCAAATCCCAGACCTAACCGAGACAAAGCCGGCGTTATCCTCTAAAATATTAATCGCAACCAGGTTTAATTGACTGTTCAGGTGTGGAACCTCATTACTACGGGATCCAAACCAGAAAAAACCCAGCATCTGGCAAACAAGTATGCGAAAAAAGCGAAAGTATGAGCCAGATGATTGTGAATACCAGAACTAACCCAGACATAACCAGCGTTATCCTCTAAAACACTAATCGGAACCAGCTTTTATTGACCGTTTCAGTGAGGTACCTCATTACTACGTGGTCCAAACCAGAAAAAACCCAGCATCTGGCCAACAAGTATGCGAAAAATGCGAAAGTACGAGCCAGATGAGGGCAAATCCCAGACCTAACCAAGACATAACCGGCGTTATCCTCTAAAATATTAATCGCAACCAGGTTTAATTGACTGTTTCGGTGTGGAACCTCATTACTACGGGATCCAAACCAGAAAAAACCCAGGATCTTCCCAACAAATATGCGAAAAACGCGAAAGTATGAGCCAGATGATTGCAAATACCAGAACTAACCCAGACATAGCCAGCGTTATCCTCTAAAATACTATTCGGAACCAGCTTCTATTGACTGTTTCGGTGTGGTACCACATAACTACGTGATCCAAATCAGCAAAAAGCCTAGGATCTGGCCAACAAGAATGCAAAAATGCGAAAGTACGGGCCAGATGAGGGCAAATCCCAGACCTAACCGAGACATAACCAGCGTTATCCTCTAAAATATTAATCGCAACCAGGTTTAATTGACTGTTTCGGTGTAGTACCGCATTACTACGGGATACAAACCAGAAAAAGGCCAGGATCTGGCCAACAAGTATGCGAAAAATGCGAAAGTACGGGCCAGATGAGGGCCAATCCCAGACCTAACCGAGACATAACCAGCGTTGTCCTCTAAAATACTATTCGGAACTAGCTTCTATTGACTGTTTCAGTGTGGTACCACATTACTACGTGATACAAACCAGAAAAAGCCCAGGATCTGGCCAACAAGTATGCGAAAAATGCGAAAGTACGAGCCAGATGAGGGCAAATCCCGGATCTAACCTAGATATAACCGGCGTTATCCTCTAACATATTAATCGAAACCAGGTTTAATTGGCTGTTTCGGTGTGGAACGTCATTATTACGGGATCCAAACCAGAAAAAACCCAGCATCTGGCCAACAAATATGCGAAAAACGCGAAAGTATGGGCCAGATGATTGCAAATACCAGAACTAACCCAGACATAGCCAGCGTTATCCTCTAAAATACTATTCGGAACCATCTTCTATTGACTGTTTCAGTGTGGTACCACATAACTACGTGATCCAAATCAGCAAAAAGCCTAGGATCTGGCCAACAAGAATGCAAAAATGCGAAAGTACGGGCCAGATGAGGGCAAATCCCAGACCTAACCGAGATATAACCGGCGTTATCCTCTAAAATATTAATCGCAACCAGGTTTAATTGACTGTTTCGGTGTGGAACCTCATTACTACGGGATCCAAACCAGAAAAAACCCAGGATCTTCCCAACAAATATGCGAAAAACGCGAAAGTATGAGCCAGATGATTGCAAATACCAGAACTAACCCAGACATAACCAGCGTTATCCTCTAAAATACTATTCGGAACCAGCTTCTATTGACTGTTTCAGTGTGGTACCACATAACTACGTGATCCAAATCAGCAAAAAGCCTAGGATCTGGCCAACAAGAATGCAAAAATGCGAAAGTACGGGCCAGATGAGGGCAAATCCCAGACCTAACCGAGACATAACCGGCGTTATCCTCTAAAATATTAATCGCAACCAGGTTTAATTGACTGTTTCGGTGTGGAACCTCATTACTACGGGATCCTAACCAGAAAAAACCCAGGATCTGGCCAATAAATATGCGAAAAACGCGAAAGTATGGGCCAGATGATTGCAAATACCAGAACTAACCCAGACATAGCCAGCGTTATCCTCTAAAATACTATTCGGAACCAGATTCTATTGACTGTTTCAGTGTGGTACCACATTACTACGCGATCCAAATCAGCAAAAAGCCTAGGATCTGGCCAACAAGAATGCAAAAATGCGAAACTACGGGCCAGGTGAGGGCAAATCCCAGACCTAACCGAGACATAACCAGCGTTATCCTCTAAAATATTAATCGCAACCAGGTTTAATTGACTGTTTCGGTGTAGTACCGCATTACTACGTGATACAAACCAGAAAAAGGCCAGGATCTGGCCAACAAGTATGCGAGAAATGCGAAAGTACGAACCAGATGAGGGCAAATCCCAGACCTAACCGAGACAAAACCGGCGTTATCCTCTAAAATATTAATCGCAACCAGGTTTAATTGACTGTTCAGGTGTGGAACCTCATTACTACGGGATCCAAACCAGAAAAAACCCAGCATCTGGCAAACAAGTATGCGAAAAAAGCGAAAGTATGAGCCAGATGATTGCGAATACCAGAACTAACCCAGACATAACCAGCGTTATCCTCTAAAACACTAATCGGAACCAGCTTTTATTGACCGTTTCAGTGAGGTACCTCATTACTACGTGGTCCAAACCAGAAAAAACCCAGGATCTGGCCAACAAGTATGCGAAAAATGCGAAAGTACGGGCCAGATGAGGGCCAATCCCAGACCTAACCGAGACATAACCAGCGTTATCCTCTAAAATATTAATCGCAACCAGGTTTAATTGACTGTTTCGGTGTAGTACCGCATTACTACGTGATACAAACCAGAAAAAGGCCAGGATCTGGCCAACAAGTATGCGAGAAATGCAAAAGTACGAACCAGATGAGGGCAAATCCCAGACCTAACCGAGACAAAACCGGCGTTATCCTCTAAAATATTAATCGCAACCAGGTTTAATTGACTGTTCAGGTGTGGAACCTCATTACTACGGGATCCAAACCAGAAAAAACCCAGCATCTGGCATACAAGTATGCGAAAAAAGCGAAAGTATGAGCCAGATGATTGCGAATACCAGAACTAACCCAGACGTAACCAGCGTTATCCTCTAAAACACTAATCGGAACCAGCTTTTATTGACCGTTTCAGTGAGGTACCTCATTACTACGTGGTCCAAACCAGAAAAAACCCAGGATCTGGCCAACAAGTATGCGAAAAATGCGAAAGTACGGGCCAGATGAGGGCCAATCCCAGACCTAACCGAGACATAACCAGCGTTGTCCTCTAAAATACTATTCGGAACTAGCTTCTATTGACTGTTTCACTGTGGTACCACATTACTACGTGATCCAAACCAGAAAAAGCCCAGGATCTGGCCAACAAGTATGCGAAAAATGCGAAAGTACGGGCCAGATGAGGGCCAATCCCAGACCTAACCGAGACATAACCAGCGTTGTCCTCTAAAATACTATTCGGAACTAGCTTCTATTGACTGTTTCAGTGTGGTACCACATTACTACGTGATACAAACCAGAAAAAGCCCAGGGTCTGGCCGACAAGTATGCGAAAAATGCGAAAGTACGAGCCAGATGAGGGCAAATCCCGGATCTAACCGAGATATAACCGGCGTTATCCTCTAACATATTAATCGAAACCAGGTTTAATTGGCTGTTTCGGTGTGGAACGTCATTATTACGGGATCCAAACCAGAAAAAACCCAGCATCTGGCCAACAAATATGCGAAAAACGCGAAAGTATGGGCCAGATGATTGCAAATACCAGAACTAACCCAGACATAGCCAGCGTTATCCTCTAAAATACTATTCGGAACCAGCTTCTATTGACTGTTTCAGTGTGGTACCACATAACTACGTGATCCAAATCAGCAAAAAGCCTAGGATCTGGCCAACAAGAATGCAAAAATGCGAAAGTACGGGCCAGATGAGGGCAAATCCCAGACCTAACCGAGATATAACCGGCGTTATCCTCTAAAATATTAATCGCAACCAGGTTTAATTGACTGTTTCGGTGTGGAACCTCATTACTACGGGATCCTAACCAGAAAAAACCCAGGATCTGGCCAATAGATATGCGAAAAACGCGAAAGTATGGGCCAGATGATTGCAAATACCAGAACTAACCCAGACATAACCAGCGTTATCCTCTAAAACACTAATTGGAACCAGCTTTTATTGACCATTTCAGTGAGGTACCTCATTACTACGTGGTCCAAACCAGAAAAAACCCAGTATCTGGCCAACAAGTATGCGAAAAATGCGAAAGTACGGGCCAGATGAGGGCCAATCCCAGACCTAACCGAGACATAACCAGCGTTGTCCTCTAAAATACTATTCGGAACTAGCTTCTATTGACTGTTTCAGTGTGGTACCACATTACTACGTGATCCAAATCAGCAAGAAGCCTAGGATCTGGCCAACAAGAATGCAAAAATGCGAAACTACGGGCCAGGTGAGGGCAAATCCCAGACCTAACCGAGACATAACCAGCGTTATCCTCTAAAATATTAATCGCAACCAGGTTTAATTGACTGTTTCGGTGTAGTACCGCATTACTACGGGATCCTAACCAGAAAAAACCCAGCATCTGGCAAACAAGTATGCGAAAAAAGCGAAAGTATGAGCCAGATGATTGTGAATACCAGAACTAACCCAGACATAACCAGCGTTATCCTCTAAAACACTAATCGGAACCAGCTTTTATTGACCGTTTCAGTGAGGTACCTCATTACTACGTGGTCCAAACCAGAAAAAACCCAGGATCTGGCCAACAAGTATGCGAAAAATGCGAAAGTACGGGCCAGATGAGGGCCAATCCCAGACCTAACCGAGACATAACCAGCGTTGTCCTCTAAAATACTATTCGGAACTAGCTTCTATTGACTGTTTCAGTGTGGTTCCACATAACTACGTGATCCAAATCAGCAAAAAGCCTAGGATCGTGCCAACAAGAATGCAAAAATGCGAAACTACGGGCCAGGTGAGGGCAAATCCCAGACCTAACCGAGACATAACCAACGTTATCCTCTAAAATATTAATCGCAACCAGGTTTAATTGACTGTTTCGGTGTAGTACCGCATTACTACGGGATCCTAACCAGAAAAAACCCAGCATCTGGCAAACAAGTATGCGAAAAAAGCGAAAGAATGAGCCAGATGATTGCGAATATCAGAACTAACCCAGACATAACCAGCGTTATCCTCTAAAACACTAATCGGAACCAGCTTTTATTGACCGTTTCAGTGAGGTACCTCATTACTACGTGGTCCAAACCAGAAAAAGCCTAGGGTCTGGCCAACAAGTATGCGAAAAATGCGAAAGTACGGGCCAGATGAGGGCCAATCCCAGACCTAACCGAGACATAACCAGCGTTGTCCTCTAAAATACTATTCGGAACTAGCTTCTATTGACTGTTTCAGTGTGGCACCACATTACTACGTGATCCAAACCAGAAATGCCCAGGATCTGGCCAACAAGTATGCGAAAAATGCGAAAGTACGGGCCAGATGAGGGCCAATCCCAGACCTAACCGAGACATAACCAGCGTTGTCCTCTAAAATACTATTCGGAACTAGCTTCTATTGACTGTTTCAGTGTGGTACCACATTACTACGTGATACAAACCAGAAAAAGCCCAGGATCTGGCCAACAAGTATGCGAAAAATGCGAAAGTACGAGCCAGATGAGGGCAAATCCCAGACCTAACCAAGACATAACCGGCGTTATCCTCTAAAATATTAATCACAACCAGGTTTAATTGACTGTTTCGGTGTGGAACCTCATTACTACGGGATCCAAACCAGAAAAAACCCAGGATCTTCCCAACAAATATGCGAAAAACGCGAAAGTATGAGCCAGATGATTGCAAATACCAGAACTAACCCAGACATAGCCAGCGTTATCCTCTAAAATACTATTCGGAACCAGCTTCTATTGACTGTTTCGGTGTGGTACCACATAACTACGTGATCCAAATCAGCAAAAAGCCTAGGATCTGGCCAACAAGAATGCAAAAATGCGAAAGTACGGGCCAGATGAGGTCAAATCCGAGACCTAACCGAGACATAACCGGCGTTATCCTCTAAAATATTAATCGCAACCAGGTTTAATTGACTGTTTCGGTGTGGAACCTCATTACTACGGGATCCTAACCAGAAAAAACCCAGGATCTGGCCAATAAATATGCGAAAAACGCGAAAGTATGGGCCAGATGATTGCAAATACCAGAACTAACCCAGACATAGCCAGCGTTATCCTCTAAAATACTATTCGGAACCAGATTCTATTGACTGTTTCGGTGTGGTACCACATAACTACGTGATCCAAATCAGCAAAAAGCCTAGGATCTGGCCAACAAGAATGCAAAAATGCGAAAGTACGGGCCAGATGAGGTCAAATCCCAGACCTAACCGAGACATAACCGGCGTTATCCTCTAAAATATTAATCGCAACCAGGTTTAATTGACTGTTTCGGTGTGGAACCTCATTACTACGGGATCCTAACCAGAAAAAACCCAGGATCTGGCCAATAAATATGCGAAAAACGCGAAAGTATGGGCCAGATGATTGCAAATACCAGAACTAACCCAGACATAGCCAGCGTTATCCTCTAAAATACTATTCGGAACCAGATTCTATTGACTGTTTCAGTGTGGTACCACATTACTACGCGATCCAAATCAGCAAAAAGCCTAGGATCTGGCCAACAAGAATGCAAAAATGCGAAACTACGGGCCAGGTGAGGGCAAATCCCAGACCTAACCGAGACATAACCAGCGTTATCCTCTAAAATATTAATCGCAACCAGGTTTAATTGACTGTTTCGGTGTAGTACCGCATTACTACGTGATACAAACCAGAAAAAGGCCAGGATCTGGCCAACAAGTATGCGAAAAATGCGAAAGTACGGGCCAGATGAGGGCCAATCCCAGACCTAACCGAGACATAACCAGCGTTGTCCTCTAAAATACTATTCGGAACTAGCTTCTATTGACTGTTTCAGTGTGGTACCACATTACTACGTGATACAAACCAGAAAAAGCCCAGGATCTGGCCAACAAGTATGCGAAAAATGCGAAAGTACGAGCCAGATGAGGGCAAATCCCGGATCTAACCTAGATATAACCGGCGTTATCCTCTAACATATTAATCGAAACCAGGTTTAATTGGCTGTTTCGGTGTGGAACGTCATTATTACGGGATCCAAACCAGAAAAAACCCAGCATCTGGCCAACAAATATGCGAAAAACGCGAAAGTATGGGCCAGATGATTGCAAATACCAGAACTAACCCAGACATAGCCAGCGTTATCCTCTAAAATACTATTCGGAACCATCTTCTATTGACTGTTTCAGTGTGGTACCACATAACTACGTGATCCAAATCAGCAAAAAGCCTAGGATCTGGCCAACAAGAATGCAAAAATGCGAAAGTACGGGCCAGATGAGGGCAAATCCCAGACCTAACCGAGATATAACCGGCGTTATCCTCTAAAATATTAATCGCAACCAGGTTTAATTGACTGTTTCGGTGTGGAACCTCATTACTACGGGATCCAAACCAGAAAAAACCCAGGATCTTCCCAACAAATATGCGAAAAACGCGAAAGTATGAGCCAGATGATTGCAAATACCAGAACTAACCCAGACATAACCAGCGTTATCCTCTAAAATACTATTCGGAACCAGCTTCTATTGACTGTTTCAGTGTGGTACCACATAACTACGTGATCCAAATCAGCAAAAAGCCTGGGATCTGGCCAACAAGAATGCAAAAATGCGAAAGTACGGGCCAGATGAGGGCAAATCCCAGACCTAACCGAGACATAACCGGCGTTATCCTCTAAAATATTAATCGCAACCAGGTTTAATTGACTGTTTCGGTGTGGAACCTCATTACTACGGGATCCTAACCAGAAAAAACCCAGGATCTGGCCAATAAATATGCGAAAAACGCGAAAGTATGGGCCAGATGATTGCAAATACCAGAACTAACCCAGACATAGCCAGCGTTATCCTCTAAAATACTATTCGGAACCAGATTCTATTGACTGTTTCAGTGTGGTACCACATTACTACGCGATCCAAATCAGCAAAAAGCCTAGGATCTGGCCAACAAGAATGCAAAAATGCGAAACTACGGGCCAGGTGAGGGCAAATCCCAGACCTAACCGAGACATAACCAGCGTTATCCTCTAAAATATTAATCGCAACCAGGTTTAATTGACTGTTTCGGTGTAGTACCGCATTACTACGTGATACAAACCAGAAAAAGGCCAGGATCTGGCCAACAAGTATGCGAGAAATGCGAAAGTACGAACCAGATGAGGGCAAATCCCAGACCTAACCGAGACAAAACCGGCGTTATCCTCTAAAATATTAATCGCAACCAGGTTTAATTGACTGTTCAGGTGTGGAACCTCATTACTACGGGATCCAAACCAGAAAAAACCCAGCATCTGGCAAACAAGTATGCGAAAAAAGCGAAAGTATGAGCCAGATGATTGCGAATACCAGAACTAACCCAGACATAACCAGCGTTATCCTCTAAAACACTAATCGGAACCAGCTTTTATTGACCGTTTCAGTGAGGTACCTCATTACTACGTGGTCCAAACCAGAAAAAACCCAGGATCTGGCCAACAAGTATGCGAAAAATGCGAAAGTACGGGCCAGATGAGGGCCAATCCCAGACCTAACCGAGACATAACCAGCGTTATCCTCTAAAATATTAATCGCAACCAGGTTTAATTGACTGTTTCGGTGTAGTACCGCATTACTACGTGATACAAACCAGAAAAAGGCCAGGATCTGGCCAACAAGTATGCGAGAAATGCAAAAGTACGAACCAGATGAGGGCAAATCCCAGACCTAACCGAGACAAAACCGGCGTTATCCTCTAAAATATTAATCGCAACCAGGTTTAATTGACTGTTCAGGTGTGGAACCTCATTACTACGGGATCCAAACCAGAAAAAACCCAGCATCTGGCATACAAGTATGCGAAAAAAGCGAAAGTATGAGCCAGATGATTGCGAATACCAGAACTAACCCAGACGTAACCAGCGTTATCCTCTAAAACACTAATCGGAACCAGCTTTTATTGACCGTTTCAGTGAGGTACCTCATTACTACGTGGTCCAAACCAGAAAAAACCCAGGATCTGGCCAACAAGTATGCGAAAAATGCGAAAGTACGGGCCAGATGAGGGCCAATCCCAGACCTAACCGAGACATAACCAGCGTTGTCCTCTAAAATACTATTCGGAACTAGCTTCTATTGACTGTTTCACTGTGGTACCACATTACTACGTGATCCAAACCAGAAAAAGCCCAGGATCTGGCCAACAAGTATGCGAAAAATGCGAAAGTACGGGCCAGATGAGGGCCAATCCCAGACCTAACCGAGACATAACCAGCGTTGTCCTCTAAAATACTATTCGGAACTAGCTTCTATTGACTGTTTCAGTGTGGTACCACATTACTACGTGATACAAACCAGAAAAAGCCCAGGGTCTGGCCGACAAGTATGCGAAAAATGCGAAAGTACGAGCCAGATGAGGGCAAATCCCGGATCTAACCGAGATATAACCGGCGTTATCCTCTAACATATTAATCGAAACCAGGTTTAATTGGCTGTTTCGGTGTGGAACGTCATTATTACGGGATCCAAACCAGAAAAAACCCAGCATCTGGCCAACAAATATGCGAAAAACGCGAAAGTATGGGCCAGATGATTGCAAATACCAGAACTAACCCAGACATAGCCAGCGTTATCCTCTAAAATACTATTCGGAACCAGCTTCTATTGACTGTTTCAGTGTGGTACCACATAACTACGTGATCCAAATCAGCAAAAAGCCTAGGATCTGGCCAACAAGAATGCAAAAATGCGAAAGTACGGGCCAGATGAGGGCAAATCCCAGACCTAACCGAGATATAACCGGCGTTATCCTCTAAAATATTAATCGCAACCAGGTTTAATTGACTGTTTCGGTGTGGAACCTCATTACTACGGGATCCTAACCAGAAAAAACCCAGGATCTGGCCAATAGATATGCGAAAAACGCGAAAGTATGGGCCAGATGATTGCAAATACCAGAACTAACCCAGACATAACCAGCGTTATCCTCTAAAACACTAATTGGAACCAGCTTTTATTGACCATTTCAGTGAGGTACCTCATTACTACGTGGTCCAAACCAGAAAAAACCCAGTATCTGGCCAACAAGTATGCGAAAAATGCGAAAGTACGGGCCAGATGAGGGCCAATCCCAGACCTAACCGAGACATAACCAGCGTTGTCCTCTAAAATACTATTCGGAACTAGCTTCTATTGACTGTTTCAGTGTGGTACCACATTACTACGTGATCCAAATCAGCAAGAAGCCTAGGATCTGGCCAACAAGAATGCAAAAATGCGAAACTACGGGCCAGGTGAGGGCAAATCCCAGACCTAACCGAGACATAACCAGCGTTATCCTCTAAAATATTAATCGCAACCAGGTTTAATTGACTGTTTCGGTGTAGTACCGCATTACTACGGGATCCTAACCAGAAAAAACCCAGCATCTGGCAAACAAGTATGCGAAAAAAGCGAAAGTATGAGCCAGATGATTGTGAATACCAGAACTAACCCAGACATAACCAGCGTTATCCTCTAAAACACTAATCGGAACCAGCTTTTATTGACCGTTTCAGTGAGGTACCTCATTACTACGTGGTCCAAACCAGAAAAAACCCAGGATCTGGCCAACAAGTATGCGAAAAATGCGAAAGTACGGGCCAGATGAGGGCCAATCCCAGACCTAACCGAGACATAACCAGCGTTGTCCTCTAAAATACTATTCGGAACTAGCTTCTATTGACTGTTTCAGTGTGGTTCCACATAACTACGTGATCCAAATCAGCAAAAAGCCTAGGATCGTGCCAACAAGAATGCAAAAATGCGAAACTACGGGCCAGGTGAGGGCAAATCCCAGACCTAACCGAGACATAACCAACGTTATCCTCTAAAATATTAATCGCAACCAGGTTTAATTGACTGTTTCGGTGTAGTACCGCATTACTACGGGATCCTAACCAGAAAAAACCCAGCATCTGGCAAACAAGTATGCGAAAAAAGCGAAAGAATGAGCCAGATGATTGCGAATATCAGAACTAACCCAGACATAACCAGCGTTATCCTCTAAAACACTAATCGGAACCAGCTTTTATTGACCGTTTCAGTGAGGTACCTCATTACTACGTGGTCCAAACCAGAAAAAGCCTAGGGTCTGGCCAACAAGTATGCGAAAAATGCGAAAGTACGGGCCAGATGAGGGCCAATCCCAGACCTAACCGAGACATAACCAGCGTTGTCCTCTAAAATACTATTCGGAACTAGCTTCTATTGACTGTTTCAGTGTGGCACCACATTACTACGTGATCCAAACCAGAAATGCCCAGGATCTGGCCAACAAGTATGCGAAAAATGCGAAAGTACGGGCCAGATGAGGGCCAATCCCAGACCTAACCGAGACATAACCAGCGTTGTCCTCTAAAATACTATTCGGAACTAGCTTCTATTGACTGTTTCAGTGTGGTACCACATTACTACGTGATACAAACCAGAAAAAGCCCAGGATCTGGCCAACAAGTATGCGAAAAATGCGAAAGTACGAGCCAGATGAGGGCAAATCCCAGACCTAACCAAGACATAACCGGCGTTATCCTCTAAAATATTAATCACAACCAGGTTTAATTGACTGTTTCGGTGTGGAACCTCATTACTACGGGATCCAAACCAGAAAAAACCCAGGATCTTCCCAACAAATATGCGAAAAACGCGAAAGTATGAGCCAGATGATTGCAAATACCAGAACTAACCCAGACATAGCCAGCGTTATCCTCTAAAATACTATTCGGAACCAGCTTCTATTGACTGTTTCGGTGTGGTACCACATAACTACGTGATCCAAATCAGCAAAAAGCCTAGGATCTGGCCAACAAGAATGCAAAAATGCGAAAGTACGGGCCAGATGAGGTCAAATCCGAGACCTAACCGAGACATAACCGGCGTTATCCTCTAAAATATTAATCGCAACCAGGTTTAATTGACTGTTTCGGTGTGGAACCTCATTACTACGGGATCCTAACCAGAAAAAACCCAGGATCTGGCCAATAAATATGCGAAAAACGCGAAAGTATGGGCCAGATGATTGCAAATACCAGAACTAACCCAGACATAGCCAGCGTTATCCTCTAAAATACTATTCGGAACCAGATTCTATTGACTGTTTCAGTGTGGTACCACATTACTACGCGATCCAAATCAGCAAAAAGCCTAGGATCTGGCCAACAAGAATGCAAAAATGCGAAACTACGGGCCAGGTGAGGGCAAATCCCAGACCTAACCGAGACATAACCAGCGTTATCCTCTAAAATATTAATCGCAACCAGGTTTAATTGACTGTTTCGGTGTAGTACCGCATTACTACGTGATACAAACCAGAAAAAGGCCAGGATCTGGCCAACAAGTATGCGAAAAATGCGAAAGTACGGGCCAGATGAGGGCCAATCCCAGACCTAACCGAGACATAACCAGCGTTGTCCTCTAAAATACTATTCGGAACTAGCTTCTATTGACTGTTTCAGTGTGGTACCACATTACTACGTGATACAAACCAGAAAAAGCCCAGGATCTGGCCAACAAGTATGCGAAAAATGCGAAAGTACGAGCCAGATGAGGGCAAATCCCGGATCTAACCTAGATATAACCGGCGTTATCCTCTAACATATTAATCGAAACCAGGTTTAATTGGCTGTTTCGGTGTGGAACGTCATTATTACGGGATCCAAACCAGAAAAAACCCAGCATCTGGCCAACAAATATGCGAAAAACGCGAAAGTATGGGCCAGATGATTGCAAATACCAGAACTAACCCAGACATAGCCAGCGTTATCCTCTAAAATACTATTCGGAACCATCTTCTATTGACTGTTTCAGTGTGGTACCACATAACTACGTGATCCAAATCAGCAAAAAGCCTAGGATCTGGCCAACAAGAATGCAAAAATGCGAAAGTACGGGCCAGATGAGGGCAAATCCCAGACCTAACCGAGATATAACCGGCGTTATCCTCTAAAATATTAATCGCAACCAGGTTTAATTGACTGTTTCGGTGTGGAACCTCATTACTACGGGATCCAAACCAGAAAAAACCCAGGATCTTCCCAACAAATATGCGAAAAACGCGAAAGTATGAGCCAGATGATTGCAAATACCAGAACTAACCCAGACATAACCAGCGTTATCCTCTAAAATACTATTCGGAACCAGCTTCTATTGACTGTTTCAGTGTGGTACCACATAACTACGTGATCCAAATCAGCAAAAAGCCTAGGATCTGGCCAACAAGAATGCAAAAATGCGAAAGTACGGGCCAGATGAGGGCAAATCCCAGACCTAACCGAGACATAACCGGCGTTATCCTCTAAAATATTAATCGCAACCAGGTTTAATTGACTGTTTCGGTGTGGAACCTCATTACTACGGGATCCTAACCAGAAAAAACCCAGGATCTGGCCAATAAATATGCGAAAAACGCGAAAGTATGGGCCAGATGATTGCAAATACCAGAACTAACCCAGACATAGCCAGCGTTATCCTCTAAAATACTATTCGGAACCAGATTCTATTGACTGTTTCAGTGTGGTACCACATTACTACGCGATCCAAATCAGCAAAAAGCCTAGGATCTGGCCAACAAGAATGCAAAAATGCGAAACTACGGGCCAGGTGAGGGCAAATCCCAGACCTAACCGAGACATAACCAGCGTTATCCTCTAAAATATTAATCGCAACCAGGTTTAATTGACTGTTTCGGTGTAGTACCGCATTACTACGTGATACAAACCAGAAAAAGGCCAGGATCTGGCCAACAAGTATGCGAGAAATGCGAAAGTACGAACCAGATGAGGGCAAATCCCAGACCTAACCGAGACAAAACCGGCGTTATCCTCTAAAATATTAATCGCAACCAGGTTTAATTGACTGTTCAGGTGTGGAACCTCATTACTACGGGATCCAAACCAGAAAAAACCCAGCATCTGGCAAACAAGTATGCGAAAAATGCGAAAGTATGAGCCAGATGATTGCGAATACCAGAACTAACCCAGACATAACCAGCGTTATCCTCTAAAACACTAATCGGAACCAGCTTTTATTGACCGTTTCAGTGAGGTACCTCATTACTACGTGGTCCAAACCAGAAAAAACCCAGGATCTGGCCAACAAGTATGCGAAAAATGCGAAAGTACGGGCCAGATGAGGGCCAATCCCAGACCTAACCGAGACATAACCAGCGTTATCCTCTAAAATATTAATCGCAACCAGGTTTAATTGACTGTTTCGGTGTAGTACCGCATTACTACGTGATACAAACCAGAAAAAGGCCAGGATCTGGCCAACAAGTATGCGAGAAATGCAAAAGTACGAACCAGATGAGGGCAAATCCCAGACCTAACCGAGACAAAACCGGCGTTATCCTCTAAAATATTAATCGCAACCAGGTTTAATTGACTGTTCAGGTGTGGAACCTCATTACTACGGGATCCAAACCAGAAAAAACCCAGCATCTGGCATACAAGTATGCGAAAAAAGCGAAAGTATGAGCCAGATGATTGCGAATACCAGAACTAACCCAGACGTAACCAGCGTTATCCTCTAAAACACTAATCGGAACCAGCTTTTATTGACCGTTTCAGTGAGGTACCTCATTACTACGTGGTCCAAACCAGAAAAAACCCAGGATCTGGCCAACAAGTATGCGAAAAATGCGAAAGTACGGGCCAGATGAGGGCCAATCCCAGACCTAACCGAGACATAACCAGCGTTGTCCTCTAAAATACTATTCGGAACTAGCTTCTATTGACTGTTTCACTGTGGTACCACATTACTACGTGATCCAAACCAGAAAAAGCCCAGGATCTGGCCAACAAGTATGCGAAAAATGCGAAAGTACGGGCCAGATGAGGGCCAATCCCAGACCTAACCGAGACATAACCAGCGTTGTCCTCTAAAATACTATTCGGAACTAGCTTCTATTGACTGTTTCAGTGTGGTACCACATTACTACGTGATACAAACCAGAAAAAGCCCAGGATCTGGCCGACAAGTATGCGAAAAATGCGAAAGTACGAGCCAGATGAGGGCAAATCCCGGATCTAACCGAGATATAACCGGCGTTTTCCTCTAACATATTAATCGAAACCAGGTTTAATTGGCTGTTTCGGTGTGGAACGTCATTATTACGGGATCCAAACCAGAAAAAACCCAGCATCTGGCCAACAAATATGCGAAAAACGCGAAAGTATGGGCCAGATGATTGCAAATACCAGAACTAACCCAGACATAGCCAGCGTTATCCTCTAAAATACTATTCGGAACCAGCTTCTATTGACTGTTTCAGTGTGGTACCACATAACTACGTGATCCAAATCAGCAAAAAGCCTAGGATCTGGCCAACAAGAATGCAAAAATGCGAAAGTACGGGCCAGATGAGGGCAAATCCCAGACCTAACCGAGATATAACCGGCGTTATCCTCTAAAATATTAATCGCAACCAGGTTTAATTGACTGTTTCGGTGTGGAACCTCATTACTACGGGATCCTAACCAGAAAAAACCCAGGATCTGGCCAATAGATATGCGAAAAACGCGAAAGTATGGGCCAGATGATTGCAAATACCAGAACTAACCCAGACATAACCAGCGTTATCCTCTAAAACACTAATCGGAACCAGCTTTTATTGACCATTTCAGTGAGGTACCTCATTACTACGTGGTCCAAACCAGAAAAAACCCAGTATCTGGCCAACAAGTATGCGAAAAATGCGAAAGTACGGGCCAGATGAGGGCCAATCCCAGACCTAACCGAGACATAACCAGCGTTGTCCTCTAAAATACTATTCGGAACTAGCTTCTATTGACTGTTTCAGTGTGGTACCACATTACTACGTGATCCAAATCAGCAAGAAGCCTAGGATCTGGCCAACAAGAATGCAAAAATGCGAAACTACGGGCCAGGTGAGGGCAAATCCCAGACCTAACCGAGACATAACCAGCGTTATCCTCTAAAATATTAATCGCAACCAGGTTTAATTGACTGTTTCGGTGTAGTACCGCATTACTACGGGATCCTAACCAGAAAAAACCCAGCATCTGGCAAACAAGTATGCGAAAAAAGCGAAAGAATGAGCCAGATGATTGCGAATACCAGAACTAACCCAGACATAACCAGCGTTATCCTCTAAAACACTAATCGGAACCAGCTTTTATTGACCGTTTCAGTGAGGTACCTCATTACTACGTGGTCCAAACCAGAAAAAACCCAGGATCTGGCCAACAAGTATGCGAAAAATGCGAAAGTACGGGCCAGATGAGGGCCAATCCCAGACCTAACCGAGACATAACCAGCGTTGTCCTCTAAAATACTATTCGGAACTAGCTTCTATTGACTGTTTCAGTGTGGTACCACATTACTACGTGATCCAAACCAGAAAAAGCCCAGGATCTGGCCAACAAGTATGCGAAAAATGCGAAAGTACGGGCCAGATGAGGGCCAATCCCAGACCTAACCGAGACATAACCAGCGTTGTCCTCTAAAATACTATTCGGAACTAGCTTCTATTGACTGTTTCAGTGTGGTACCACATTACTACGTGATCCAAATCAGCAAAAAGCCTAGGATCTGGCCAACAAGAATGCAAAAATGCGAAACTACGGGCCAGGTGAGGGCAAATCCCAGACCAAACCGAGACATAACCAGCGTTATCCTCTAAAATATTAATCGCAACCAGGTTTAATTGACTGTTTCGGTGTAGTACCGCATTACTACGGGATCCTAACCAGAAAAAACCCAGGATCTGGCCAATAAATATGCGAAAAACGCGAAAGTATGGGCCAGATGATTGCAAATACCAGAACTAACCCAGCCATAGCCAGCGTTATCCTCTAAAATACTATTCGGAACCAGCTTCTATTGACTGTTTCAGTGTGGTACCACATTACTACGCGATCCAAATCAGCAAAAAGCCTAGGATCTGGCCAACAAGTATGCGAAAAATGCGAAAGTACGGGCCAGATGAGGGCAAATCCCAGACCTAACCGAGACATAACCGGCGTTATCCTCTAAAATATTAATCGCAACCAGGTTCAATTGACTGTTTCGGTGTGGAACCTCGTTACTACGGGATCCTAGCCAGAAAAAACCCAGGATCTGGCCAACACATATGCGAAAAACGCGAAAGTATGAGCCAGATGATTGCAAATACCAGAACTAACGCGGGAATAGCCAGCGTTGTCCTCTAAAATACTATTCGGGTCCAGCTTTTATTGACTGTTTTAGTGTGGTACCACATTACTACGTGATCCAAACCAGAAAAAGCCCAGAATCTGGCCAACAAGTACGCGAAAAATGCGAAGGTACGAGCCAGATGATTGCAAATACCAGAACTAACCGAGACATAACCTGCGTCATCCTCTAAAATTTGAATCGCAACCAGGTTTAATTGACTGTTTCAGTGTAGTACCACATTACTACGTGATCCTAACAATAGAAAAACACAGGATCTGGCCATTCAAGTATGCGAAAAATGCGAAAGTACGGGCCAGATGAGGGCAAATCCCAGACCTAACCGAGACATAACCAGCGTTATCCTCTAAAATATTAATCGCAACCAGGTTTAATTGACTGTTTCAGTGTGGTCCCACATTACTACTTGGTCCAAGCCAGAACATGGCCAGGATCTGGCCAACAAGTATGCGAGAAATGCGAAGGTACGAGCCAGATGAGGGCAAATCCCAGACCTAACCGAGATATAACCGGCAATATCCTCTAAAATATTAATCGAAACTAGGTTTAATTGACTGTTTCGGTGTGGAACGTAATTATTACGTGATCCAAACCAGAAAAAACCCAGCATCTGGCCAACAAGTATGCGAAAAAAGCGAAAGTATGAGCAAGATGATTGCAAATACCAGAACTAACCCAGACATAGCCAGCGTTATCCTCTAAAATACTATTCGGAACCAGCTTCTATTGACTGTTTCAGTGTAGTACCACATTACTACGTGATACAAACCAGAAAAAGGCCAGGATCTGGCCAACAAGTATGCGAGAAATGCGAAAGTACGAACCAGATGAGGGCAAATCCCAGACCTAACCGAGACAAAACCGGCGTTATCCTCTAAAATATTAATCGCAACCAGGTTTAATTGACTGTTCAGGTGTGGAACCTCATTACTACGGGATCCAAACCAGAAAAAACCCAGCATCTGGCAAACAAGTATGCGAAAAAAGCGAAAGTATGAGCCAGATGATTGCGAATACCAGAGCTAACCCAGACATAACCAGCGTTATCCTCTAAAACACTAATCGGAACCAGCTTTTATTGACCGTTTCAGTGAGGTACCTCATTACTACGTGGTCCAAACCAGAAAAAACCCAGGATCTGGCCAACAAGTATGCGAAAAATGCGAAAGTACGGGCCAGATGAGGGCCAATCCCAGACCTAACCGAGACATAACCAGCGTTGTCCTCTAAAATACTATTCGGAACTAGCTTCTATTGACTGTTTCAGTGTGGTACCACATTACTACGTGATCCAAACCAGAAAAAGCCCAGGATCTGGCCAACAAGTATGCGAAAAATGCGAAAGTACGGGCCAGATGAGGGCCAATCCCAGACCTAACCGAGACATAACCAGCGTTGTCCTCTAAAATACTATTCGGAACTAGCTTCTATTGACTGTTTCAGTGTGGTACCACATTACTACGTGATACAAACCAGAAAAAGCCCAGGATCTGGCCAACAAGTATGCGAAAATGCGAAAGTACGAGCCAGATGAGGGCAAATCCCAGACCTAACCAGGACATAACCGGCGTTATCCTCTAAAATATTAATCGCAACCAGGTTTAATTGACTGTTTCGGTGTGGAACCTCATTACTACGGGATCCAAACCAGAAAAAACCCAGGATCTTGCCAACAAATATGCGAAAAACGCGAAAGTATGAGCCAGATGATTGCAAATACCAGAACTAACCCAGACATAGCCAGCGTTATCCTCTAAAATACTATTCGGAACCAGCTTCTATTGACTGTTTCAGTGTGGTACCACATTACTACGTGATACAAACCAGAATAAGGCCAGGATATGGCCAACAAGTATGCGAAAAATGCGCAGGTACGAGCCAGATGAGGGCAAATCCCGGATCTAACCAAGATATAACCGGCGTTATCCTCTAACATATTAATCGAAACCAGGTTTAATTGGCTGTTTCGGTGTGGAACGTCATTATTACGGGATCCAAAACAGAAAAAACCCAGCATCTGGCCAACAAATATGCGAAAAACGCGAAAGTATGGGCCAGATGATTGCAAATACCAGAACTAACCCAGACATAGCCAGCGTTATCCTCTAAAATACTATTCGGAACCAGCTTCTATTGACTGTTTCAGTGTGGTACCACATAACTACGTGATCCAAATCAGCAAAAAGCCTAGGATCTGGCCAACAAGAATGCAAAAATGCGAAAGTACGGGCCAGATGAGGGCAAATCCCAGACCTAACCGAGATATAACCGGCGTTATCCTCTAAAATATTAATCGCAACCAGGTTTAATTGACTGTTTCGGTGTGGAACCTCATTACTACGGGATCCTAACCAGAAAAAACCCAGTATCTGGCCAATAAATATGCGAAAAACGCGAAAGTATGGGCCAGATGATTGCAAATACCAGAACTAACCCAGACATAGCCAGCGTTATCCTCTAAAATACTATTCGGAACCAGCTTCTATTGACTGTTTCAGTGTGGTACCACATTACTACGTGATACAAACCAGGAATAGGCCAGGATCTGGCCATCAAGTATGCGAGAAATGCGAAGGTACGAGCCAGATGAGGGCAAATCCCAGACCTAACCGAGATATAACCGGCAATATCCTCTAAAATATTAATCGAAACTAGGTTTAATTGACTGTTTCGGTGTGGAACGTAATTATTACGTGATCCAAACCAGAAAAAACCCAGCATCTGGCCAACAAGTATGCGAAAAACGCGAAAGTATGAGCCAGATGATTGCAAATACCAGAACTAACGCGGGAATAGCCAGCGTTGTCCTCTAAAATACTATTCGGGTCCAGCTTTTATTGACTGTTTTAGTGTGGTACCACATTACTACGTGATCCAAACCAGAAAAAGCCCAGAATCTGGCCAACATGTACGCGAAAAATGCGAAGGTACGAGCCAGATGATTGCAAATACCAGAACTAACCGAGACATAACCTGCGTCATCCTCTAAAATTTTAATCGCAACCAGGTTTAATTGACTGTTTCAGTGTAGTACCACATTACTACGTGATCCTAACAATAGAAAAACACAGGATCTGGCCATTCAAGTATGCGAAAAATGCGAAAGTACGGGCCAGATGAGGGCAAATCCCAGACCTAACCGAGACATAACCAGCGTTATCCTCTAAAATATTAATCGCAACCAGGTTTAATTGACTGTTTCAGTGTGGTCCCACATTACTACTTGGTCCAAGCCAGAACAAGGCCAGGATCTGGCCAACAAGTATGCGAGAAATGCGAAGGTACGAGCCAGATGAGGGCAAATCCCAGATCTAACCGAGATATAACCGGCAATATCCTCTAAAATATTAATCGAAACTAGGTTTAATTGACTGTTTCGGTGTGGAACGTAATTATTACGTCATCCAAACCAGAAAAAACCCAGCATCTGGCCAACAAGTATGCGAAAAAAGCGAAAGTATGTGCAAGATGATTGCAAATACCAGAACTAACCGAGACATAGCCAGCGTTATCCTCTAAAATACTATTCGGAACCAGCTTCTATTGACTGTTTCAGTGTAGTACCACATTACTACGTGATACAAACCAGAAAAAGGCCAGGATCTGGCCAACAAGTATGCGAGAAATGCGAAAGTACGAACCAAATGAGGGCAAATCCCAGACCTAACCGAGACATAACCGGCGTTATCCTCTAAAATATTAATCGCAACCAGGTTTAATTGACTGTTCAGGTGTGGAACCTCATTACTACGGGATCCAAACCAGAAAAAACCCAGCATCTGGCAAACAAGTATGCGAAAGAAGCGAAAGTATGAGCCAGATGATTGCGAATACCAGAACTAACCCAGACATAACCAGCGTTATCCTCTAAAACACTAATCGGAACCAGCTTTTATTGACCGTTTCAGTGAGGTACCTCATTACTACGTGGTCCAAACCAGAAAAAACCCAGGATCTGGCCAACAAGTATGCGAAAAATGCGAAAGTACGGGCCAGATGAGGGCCAATCCCAGACCTAACCGAGACATAACCAGCGTTGTCCTCTAAAATACTATTCGGAACTAGCTTCTATTGACTGTTTCAGTGTGGTACCACATTACTACGTGATCCAAACCAGAAAAAGCCCAGGATCTGGCCAACAAGTATGCGAAAAATGCGAAAGTACGGGCCAGATGAGGGCCAATCCCAGACCTAACCGAGACATAACCAGCGTTGTCCTCTAAAATACTATTCGGAACTAGCTTCTATTGACTGTTTCAGTGTGGTACCACATTACTACGTGATACAAACCAGAAAAAGCCCAGGATCTGGCCAACAAGTATGCTAAAATGCGAAAGTACGAGCCAGATGAGGGCACATCCCAGACCTAACCAAGACATAACCGGCGTTATCCTCTAAAATATTAATCGCAACCAGCTTTTATTGACTGTTTCAGTGTGGTACCACATTACTGCGTGATCCAAACCAGAAAAAGCCCAGGATCTGGCCAACAAGTATGCGAAAAATGCGAAAGTACGGGCCAGATGAGGGCAAATCCCAGACCTAACCGAGACATAACCAGCGTGATCCTCTAAAATACTATTCGGAACTAGCTTCTATTGACTGGTTCAGTGTGGTACCACATTACTACGTGATACAAACCAGAAAAAGCCCAGGATCTGGCCAACAAGTATGCGAAAAATGCGAAAGTACGAGCCAGATGGGGGCAAATCCCAGACCTAACCGAGACATAACCGGCGTTATCCTCTAAAATATTAATCGCAACCAGGTTTAATTGACTGTTTCGGTGTGGAACCTCATTACTACGGGATCCAAACCAGAAAAAACCCAGGATCTTGCCAACAAATATGCGAAAAACGCGAAAGTATGGGCCAGATGATTGCAAATACCAGAACTAACCCAGACATAGCCAGCGTTATCCTCTAAAATACTATTCGGAACCAGCTTCTATTGACTGTTTCAGTGTGGTACCACATTACTACGTGATCCAAATCAGCAAAAAGCCTAGGATCTGGCCAACAAGAATGCAAAAATGCGAAACTACGGGCCAGGTGAGGGCAAATCCCAGACCTAACCGAGACATAACCAGCGTTATCCTCTAAAATATTAATCGCAACCAGGTTTAATTGACTGCTTCGGTGTAGTACCGCATTACTACGTGATACAAACCAGAAAAAGGCCAGGATCTTGCCAATAAGTAAGCGAAAATTGCGAAAGTACGAGCCAGATGAGGGCAAATCCCAGACCTAACCGAGAAATAACCGGAGATATCCTCTAAAATATTAATCGAAACCAGGTTTAATTGACTGTTTCAGTGTGGTCCCACATTACTACGTGATCCAAAGCAGAAGAAGCCCAGGATCTGGCCAGCAAGTATGCGGAAAATGCGAAAGTACGAGCCGGATGAGGGCAAATCCCAGACCTAACCGAGACATAACCGGCGTTATCCTCTAAAATATTAATCGCAACCAGGTTTAATTGACTGTTTCGGTGTGGAACCTCGTTACTACGGGATCCTAACCAGAAAAAACCCAGGATCTGGCCAACAAATATGCGAGAAATGCGAAAGTACGAGCCAGATGAGGGCAAATCCCAGCCCTAACCGAGACATAACCGGCTTTATCCTCTAAAATATTAGTCGCAACCAGGTTTAATTGACTGTTTCAGTGTGGTACCACATTACTACGTGATCCTAACAATAGAAAAACACAGGATCTGGCCATTCAAGTATGCGAAAAATGCGAAAGTACTGGCCAGATGAGGGGAAATCCCAGACCTAACCGAGATATAACCGGCAATATCCTCTAAAATATTAATCGAATCCGGGTTTAATTGACTGCTTCGGTGCGGTATGCCATTATTACGGGATACAAACCAGGAAAAACCCAGGATCTGGTCAACAAGTATGCGAAAAATGCGAAAGTTCGAGCCAGATGAGGACAAATCCCAGACCTAACCGAGACATAACCGGCGTTATCCTCTAAAATATTAATCGCAACCAGGTTTAATTGACTGTTTCAGTGTGGTCCCACATTACTACTACGATCCTAACCAGAAAAAACCCAGGATCTGGCCAACATATATGCGAAAAACGCGAAAGTATGAGCCAGATGATTGCAAATACCATTACTAACCCAGACATAGCCAGCGTTATCCTCTAAAATACTATTCGGAACCAGCTTTTATTGACTGTTTCAGTGTGGTACCACAATACTACGTGATCCTAACAATAGAAGAACACAGGATCTGGCCATTCAAGTATACGAAAAATGCGAAAGTGCGGGCCAGATGAGGGCAAATCCCAGACCTAACCGAGATATAACCGGCACTATCCTCTAAAATATTAATAGAAACCAGGTTTAATTGACTGTTTCGGTGTGGAATGTCATTATTACGGGATCCAAACCAGGAAAATCCTAGGATCTGGCCAACAAGTATGCGAAAAATGCGAAAGTACGAGCCAGATGAGGGCAAATCCCAGACCTAACCGAAACATAACCAGCGTTATCCTCTAAAATACTAATCAGGACCAACTTTTATTGACTGTCTCAGTGTGGTACCACATTACTATGTGATCCGAACCAGAAAAAGCCCAGGATCTGGCCAACAAGTATGCGAGAAATGCGATTGGTACGAGACAGATGAGGGCAAATCCCAGCCCTAACCGAGACATAACCGGCGTTATCCTCTAAAATATTATTCGCAACCAGGTTTAATTGACTGTTTCGGTGTGGCACCTCATTACTACGGAATCCAAACCAGAAAAAACCCAGGATCTGGCCAACACATATGAGAAAAACGCGAAAGCATGAGCCAGATGATTGCAAATACCAGAACTAACCCAGACATAACCAGCGTTATCCTCTAAAACTCTAATCGGAACCAGCTTTTATTGACTGTTTCAGTGAGGTACCTCATTACTACGTGGTCCAAACCAGAAAAAACCCAGGATCTGGCCAACAAGTATGCGAAAAATGCGAAAGTACGGGCCAGATGAGGGCCAATCCCAGATCTAACCGAGATATAACCGGCAATATCCTCTAAAATATTAATCGAAACTAGGTTTAATTGACTGTTTCGGTGTGGAACGTAATTATTACGTCATCCAAACCAGAAAAAACCCAGCATCTGGCCAACAAGTATGCGAAAAAAGCGAAAGTATGTGCAAGATGATTGCAAATACCAGAACTAACCGAGACATAGCCAGCGTTATCCTCTAAAATACTATTCGGAACCAGCTTCTATTGACTGTTTCAGTGTAGTACCACATTACTACGTGATACAAACCAGAAAAAGGCCAGGATCTGGCCAACAAGTATGCGAGAAATGCGAAAGTACGAACCAAATGAGGGCAAATCCCAGACCTAACCGAGACATAACCGGCGTTATCCTCTAAAATATTAATCGCAACCAGGTTTAATTGACTGTTCAGGTGTGGAACCTCATTACTACGGGATCCAAACCAGAAAAAACCCAGCATCTGGCAAACAAGTATGCGAAAGAAGCGAAAGTATGAGCCAGATGATTGCGAATACCAGAACTAACCCAGACATAACCAGCGTTATCCTCTAAAACACTAATCGGAACCAGCTTTTATTGACCGTTTCAGTGAGGTACCTCATTACTACGTGGTCCAAACCAGAAAAAACCCAGGATCTGGCCAACAAGTATGCGAAAAATGCGAAAGTACGGGCCAGATGAGGGCCAATCCCAGACCTAACCGAGACATAACCAGCGTTGTCCTCTAAAATACTATTCGGAACTAGCTTCTATTGACTGTTTCAGTGTGGTACCACATTACTACGTGATCCAAACCAGAAAAAGCCCAGGATCTGGCCAACAAGTATGCGAAAAATGCGAAAGTACGGGCCAGATGAGGGCCAATCCCAGACCTAACCGAGACATAACCAGCGTTGTCCTCTAAAATACTATTCGGAACTAGCTTCTATTGACTGTTTCAGTGTGGTACCACATTACTACGTGATACAAACCAGAAAAAGCCCAGGATCTGGCCAACAAGTATGCGAAAATGCGAAAGTACGAGCCAGATGAGGGCACATCCCAGACCTAACCAAGACATAACCGGCGTTATCCTCTAAAATATTAATCGCAACCAGCTTTTATTGACTGTTTCAGTGTGGTACCACATTACTGCGTGATCCAAACCAGAAAAAGCCCAGGATCTGGCCAACAAGTATGCGAAAAATGCGAAAGTACGGGCCAGATGAGGGCAAATCCCAGACCTAACCGAGACATAACCAGCGTGATCCTCTAAAATACTATTCGGAACTAGCTTCTATTGACTGGTTCAGTGTGGTACCACATTACTACGTGATACAAACCAGAAAAAGCCCAGGATCTGGCCAACAAGTATGCGAAAAATGCGAAAGTACGAGCCAGATGGGGGCAAATCCCAGACCTAACCGAGACATAACCGGCGTTATCCTCTAAAATATTAATCGCAACCAGGTTTAATTGACTGTTTCGGTGTGGAACCTCATTACTACGGGATCCAAACCAGAAAAAACCCAGGATCTTGCCAACAAATATGCGAAAAACGCGAAAGTATGGGCCAGATGATTGCAAATACCAGAACTAACCCAGACATAGCCAGCGTTATCCTCTAAAATACTATTCGGAACCAGCTTCTATTGACTGTTTCAGTGTGGTACCACATTACTACGTGATCCAAATCAGCAAAAAGCCTAGGATCTGGCCAACAAGAATGCAAAAATGCGAAACTACGGGCCAGGTGAGGGCAAATCCCAGACCTAACCGAGACATAACCAGCGTTATCCTCTAAAATATTAATCGCAACCAGGTTTAATTGACTTCTTCGGTGTAGTACCGCATTACTACGTGATACAAACCAGAAAAAGGCCAGGATCTTGCCAATAAGTAAGCGAAAATTGCGAAAGTACGAGCCAGATGAGGGCAAATCCCAGACCTAACCGAGAAATAACCGGAGATATCCTCTAAAATATTAATCGAAACCAGGTTTAATTGACTGTTTCAGTGTGGTCCCACATTACGACGTGATCCAAAGCAGAAGAAGCCCAGGATCTGGCCAGCAAGTATGCGGAAAATGCGAAAGTACGAGCCGGATGAGGGCAAATCCCAGACCTAACCGAGACATAACCGGCGTTATCCTCTAAAATATTAATCGCAACCAGGTTTAATTGACTGTTTCGGTGTGGAACCTCGTTACTACGGGATCCTAACCAGAAAAAACCCAGGATCTGGCCAACAAATATGCGAGAAATGCGAAAGTACGAGCCAGATGAGGGCAAATCCCAGCCCTAACCGAGACATAACCGGCTTTATCCTCTAAAATATTAGTCGCAACCAGGTTTAATTGACTGTTTCAGTGTGGTACCACATTACTACGTGATCCTAACAATAGAAAAACACAGGATCTGGCCATTCAAGTATGCGAAAAATGCGAAAGTACTGGCCAGATGAGGGGAAATCCCAGACCTAACCGAGATATAACCGGCAATATCCTCTAAAATATTAATCGAATCCGGGTTTAATTGACTGCTTCGGTGCGGTATGCCATTATTACGGGATACAAACCAGGAAAAACCCAGGATCTGGTCAACAAGTATGCGAAAAATGCGAAAGTTCGAGCCAGATGAGGACAAATCCCAGACCTAACCGAGACATAACCGGCGTTATCCTCTAAAATATTAATCGCAACCAGGTTTAATTGACTGTTTCAGTGTGGTCCCACATTACTACTACGATCCTAACCAGAAAAAACCCAGGATCTGGCCAACATATATGCGAAAAACGCGAAAGTATGAGCCAGATGATTGCAAATACCATTACTAACCCAGACATAGCCAGCGTTATCCTCTAAAATACTATTCGGAACCAGCTTTTATTGACTGTTTCAGTGTGGTACCACAATACTACGTGATCCTAACAATAGAAGAACACAGGATCTGGCCATTCAAGTATACGAAAAATGCGAAAGTGCGGGCCAGATGAGGGCAAATCCCAGACCTAACCGAGATATAACCGGCACTATCCTCTAAAATATTAATAGAAACCAGGTTTAATTGACTGTTTCGGTGTGGAATGTCATTATTACGGGATCCAAACCAGGAAAATCCTAGGATCTGGCCAACAAGTATGCGAAAAATGCGAAAGTACGAGCCAGATGAGGGCAAATCCCAGACCTAACCGAAACATAACCAGCGTTATCCTCTAAAATACTAATCGGGACCAACTTTTATTGACTGTCTCAGTGTGGTACCACATTACTATGTGATCCGAACCAGAAAAAGCCCAGGATCTGGCCAACAAGTATGCGAGAAATGCGATTGGTACGAGACAGATGAGGGCAAATCCCAGCCCTAACCGAGACATAACCGGCGTTATCCTCTAAAATATTATTCGCAACCAGGTTTAATTGACTGTTTCGGTGTGGCACCTCATTACTACGGAATCCAAACCAGAAAAAACCCAGGATCTGGCCAACACATATGAGAAAAACGCGAAAGCATGAGCCAGATGATTGCAAATACCAGAACTAACCCAGACATAACCAGCGTTATCCTCTAAAACTCTAATCGGAACCAGCTTTTATTGACTGTTTCAGTGAGGTACCTCATTACTACGTTGTCCAAACCAGAAAAAACCCAGCATCTGGCCAACAAGTATGCGAAAAAAGCGAAAGTATGAGCAAGATGATTGCAAATACCAGAACTAACCAGACATAGCCAGCGTTATCCTCTAGAATACTATTCGGAACCGGCATCTATTGACTGTTTCAGTGTGGTACCACATTACTACGTGATACAAACCAGGAATAGGCCAGGATCTGGCCATCAAGTATGCGAGAAATGCGAAGGTACGAGCCAGATGAGGGCAAATCCCAGACCTAACCGAGATATAACCGGCAATATCCTCTAAAATATTAATCGAAACTAGGTTTAATTGACTGTTTCGGTGTGGAACGTAATTATTACGTGATCCAAACCAGAAAAAACCCAGCATCTGGCCAACAAGTATGCGAAAAACGCGAAAGTATGAGCCAGATGATTGCAAATACCAGAACTAACGCGGGAATAGCCAGCGTTGTCCTCTAAAATACTATTCGGGTCCAGCTTTTATTGACTGTTTTAGTGTGGTACCACATTACTACGTGATCCAAACCAGAAAAAGCCCAGAATCTGGCCAACATGTACGCGAAAAATGCGAAGGTACGAGCCAGATGACTGCAAATACCAGAACTAACCGAGACATAACCTGCGTCATCCTCTAAAATTTTAATCGCAACCAGGTTTAATTGACTGTTTCAGTGTAGTACCACATTTCTACGTGATCCTAACAATAGAAAAACACAGGATCTGGCCATTCAAGTATGCGAAAAATGCGAAAGTACGGGCCAGATGAGGGCAAATCCCAGACCTAACCGAGACATAACCAGCGTTATCCTCTAAAATATTAATCGCAACCAGGTTTAATTGACTGTTTCAGTGTGGTCCCACATTACTACTTGGTCCAAGCCAGAACAAGGCCAGGATCTGGCCAACAAGTATGCGAGAAATGCGAAGGTACGAGCCAGATGAGGGCAAATCCCAGATCTAACCGAGATATAACCGGCAATATCCTCTAAAATATTAATCGAAACTAGGTTTAATTGACTGTTTCGGTGTTGAACGTAATTATTACGTCATCCAAACCAGAAAAAACCCAGCATCTGGCCAACAAGTATGCGAAAAAAGCGAAAGTATGTGCAAGATGATTGCAAATACCAGAACTAACCCAGACATAGCCAGCGTTATCCTCTAAAATACTATTCGGAACCAGCTTCTATTGACTGTTTCAGTGTAGTACCACATTACTACGTGATACAAACCAGAAAAAGGCCAGGATCTGGCCAACAAGTATGCGAGAAATGCGAAAGTACGAACCAAATGAGGGCAAATCCCAGACCTAACCGAGACATAACCGGCGTTATCCTCTAAAATATTAATCGCAACCAGGTTTAATTGACTGTTCAGGTGTGGAACCTCATTACTACGGGATCCAAACCAGAAAAAACCCAGCATCTGGCAAACAAGTATGCGAAAGAAGCGAAAGTATGAGCCAGATGATTGCGAATACCAGAACTAACCCAGACATAACCAGCGTTATCCTCTAAAACACTAATCGGAACCAGCTTTTATTGACCGTTTCAGTGAGGTACCTCATTACTACGTGGTCCAAACCAGAAAAAACCCAGGATCTGGCCAACAAGTATGCGAAAAATGCGAAAGTACGGGCCAGATGAGGGCCAATCCCAGACCTAACCGAGACATAACCAGCGTTGTCCTCTAAAATACTATTCGGAACTAGCTTCTATTGACTGTTTCAGTGTGGTACCACATTACTACGTGATCCAAACCAGAAAAAGCCCAGGATCTGGCCAACAAGTATGCGAAAAATGCGAAAGTACGGGCCAGATGAGGGCCAATCCCAGACCTAACCGAGACATAACCAGCGTTGTCCTCTAAAATACTATTCGGAACTAGCTTCTATTGACTGTTTCAGTGTGGTACCACATTACTACGTGATACAAACCAGAAAAAGCCCAGGATCTGGCCAACAAGTATGCGAAAATGCGAAAGTACGAGCCAGATGAGGGCACATCCCAGACCTAACCAAGACATAACCGGCGTTATCCTCTAAAATATTAATCGCAACCAGCTTTTATTGACTGTTTCAGTGTGGTACCACATTACTGCGTGATCCAAACCAGAAAAAGCCCAGGATCTGGCCAACAAGTATGCGAAAAATGCGAAAGTACGGGCCAGATGAGGGCAAATCCCAGACCTAACCGAGACATAACCAGCGTGATCCTCTAAAATACTATTCGGAACTAGCTTCTATTGACTGGTTCAGTGTGGTACCACATTACTACGTGATACAAACCAGAAAAAGCCCAGGATCTGGCCAACAAGTATGCGAAAAATGCGAAAGTACGAGCCAGATGGGGGCAAATCCCAGACCTAACCGAGACATAACCGGCGTTATCCTCTAAAATATTAATCGCAACCAGGTTTAATTGACTGTTTCGGTGTGGAACCTCATTACTACGGGATCCAAACCAGAAAAAACCCAGGATCTTGCCAACAAATATGCGAAAAACGCGAAAGTATGGGCCAGATGATTGCAAATACCAGAACTAACCCAGACATAGCCAGCGTTATCCTCTAAAATACTATTCGGAACCAGCTTCTATTGACTGTTTCAGTGTGGTACCACATTACTACGTGATCCAAATCAGCAAAAAGCCTAGGATCTGGCCAACAAGAATGCAAAAATGCGAAACTACGGGCCAGGTGAGGGCAAATCCCAGACCTAACCGAGACATAACCAGCGTTATCCTCTAAAATATTAATCGCAACCAGGTTTAATTGACTGCTTCGGTGTAGTACCGCATTACTACGTGATACAAACCAGAAAAAGGCCAGGATCTTGCCAATAAGTAAGCGAAAATTGCGAAAGTACGAGCCAGATGAGGGCAAATCCCAGACCTAACCGAGAAATAACCGGAGATATCCTCTAAAATATTAATCGAAACCAGGTTTAATTGACTGTTTCAGTGTGGTCCCACATTACTACGTGATCCAAAGCAGAAGAAGCCCAGGATCTGGCCAGCAAGTATGCGGAAAATGCGAAAGTACGAGCCGGATGAGGGCAAATCCCAGACCTAACCGAGACATAACCGGCGTTATCCTCTAAAATATTAATCGCAACCAGGTTTAATTGACTGCTTCGGTGTGGAACCTCGTTACTACGGGATCCTAACCAGAAAAAACCCAGGATCTGGCCAACAAATATGCGAGAAATGCGAAAGTACGAGCCAGATGAGGGCAAATCCCAGCCCTAACCGAGACATAACCGGCTTTATCCTCTAAAATATTAATCGCAACCGGGATTAATACCCTGTTCGGTGTGGTACCACATTACTACGTGGTCCGAGCCAGAAAAAGGCCAGGATCTGGCCAGCAAGTACGCGAAAAATGCGAAGGTACGAGCCAGATGAGGGCAAATCCCAGACCTAACCGAGATATAACCGGCGTTATCCTCTAAAATACTATTCGGAACCAGCTTTTATTGACTGTTTCAGTGAGGTACCTCATAACTACGTGATACAAACCAGAAAAAGGCCAGGATCTGGCCAACAAGTATGCGAAAAATGCGAAAGTACGAGCCAGATGAGGGCAAATCCCAGACCTAACCGAGACATAAACGGCGTTATCCTCTAAAATATTAATCGCAACCAGGTTTAATTGACTGTTTCAGTGTGGTCCCACATTACTACTTGGTCCAAGCCAGAAAAAGGCCAGGATCTGGCCAACAAGTATGGGAAAAATGCGAAGGTACGAGCCAGATGAGGGCAAATCCGAGACCTAACCGAGATATAACCGGCGTTATCCTCTAAAACACTAATCGGAACCAGCTTTTATTGACCGTTTCAGTGAGGTACCTCATTACTACGTGGTCCAAACCAGAAAAAACCCAGCATCTGGCCAACAAGTATGCGAAAAAAACGAAAGTATGAGCAAGATGATTGCAAATACCAGAACTAACCCAGACATAACCAGCGTTTTCCTCTAAAACACTAATCGGAACCAGTTTTTATTGACTGTTTCACTGTGGTACCACATTACTACGTGATCCAAACCAGAAAAAGCCCAGGATCTTGCGAACAAGTATGCGAGAAACGCGAAAGTACGGGCCAGATGAGGGCAAATCCCAGAACTAACCGAGACATAACCTGCGTTATCCTGTAAAATTTAAGTCGCAACCAGGTTTACTTGACTGTTTCAGTGTGGTACCCCATTACTACGTGATCCTAACAATAGAAGAACACAGGATCTGGCCATTCAAGTATGCGAACAATGCGAAAGTGTGGGCCAGATGAGGGCAAATCCCAGACCTAACCGAGATATAACCGGCAATATCCTCTAAAATATTAATCGAAACCGGGTTTAATTGACTGTTTCAGTGAGGTACCTCATGACTACGTGGTCCAAACCAGAAAAAACCCAGCATCTGGCCAACAAGTATGCGAAAAAAGCGAAAGTATGAGCAAGATGATTGCAAATACCAGAACTAACCCAGACATAACCAGCGTTATCCTCTAAAACACTAATCGGAACCAGTTTTTATTGACTGTTTCACTGTGGTACCACATTACTACGTGATCCAAACCAGAAAAAGCCCAGGATCTGGCCAACAAGTATGCGAAAAATGCGAAAGTACGAGCCAGATGAGGGCAAAACCCAGACCTAACCGAGACATAACCGGCGTTATCCTCTAAAATATTAATCGCAACCAGGTTTAGTTCACTGTTCAGGTGTGGAACCTCATTACTACGGGATCCACACCAGAAGAAACCCAGGATCTGGCCAACAAATATGCGAAAAACGCGAAAGTATGAGCCAGATGATTGCAAATACCAGAACTAACCCAGACGTAGCCAGCGTTATCCTCTAAAATACTATTCGGAACCAGTTTCTATTGACTGTTTCAGTGTGGTACCACATTACTACGTGATACAAACCAGAAAAAGGCCAGGATCTGGCCAACAAGTATGCGAAAAATGCGAAAGTACGAGCCAGATGAGGGCAAAACCCAGACCTAACCGAGACATAACCTGCGTTATCCTCTAAAATATTAATCGCAACCAAGGTTTAATTGACTGTTTCGGTGTGGAATGTCATTATTACGGGATACAAACCTGGAAAACCCCAGGATCTGGCCAACAAGTACGCGAAAAATGCGAAAGTACGAGCCAGATGAGGGCAAATCCCAGACCTAATCGAGACATAAACGGCGTTATCCTCTAAAATATTAATCGCAACCAGGTTTAATTGACTGTTTCAGTGTGGTCCCACATTAATACTTGGTCCAAGCCAGAAAAAGGCCAGGATCTGGCCAACAAGTATGGGAAAAATGCGAAGGTACGAGCCAGATGAGGGCAAATCCGAGTCCTAACCGAGATATAACCGGCGTAATCCTGTAAAACACTAATCGGAACCAGCTTTTATTGACCGTTTCAGTGAGGTACCTCATTACTACGTGGTCCAAACCAGAAAAAACCCAGCATCTGGCCAACAAGTATGCGATAAAAGCGAAAGTATGAGCAAGATGATTGCAAATACCAGAACTAACCCAGACATTACCAGCGTTATCCTCTAAAACACTAATCGGAACCAGTTTTTGTTGACTGTTTCAGTGTGGTACCACATTACTACGTGATCCAGCCAGAAAAAGCCCAGGATCTGGCCAACAAGTATGCGAGAAATGCGAAAGTACGAGCCAGATGAGGGCAAAACCCAGACCTAACCGCGACATACCCGGCGTTATCCTCTTACATATTAATCGAAACCAGGTTTAATTGACTGTTCAGGTGTGGATCCTCATTACTACGGGATCCAAACAACAAAAAACCCAGCAACTGGCAAACAAGTATGCGAAACAAGCGAAAGTATGAGCCAGATGATTGCAAATACCAGAACTAACCCAGACATAACCAGCGTTATCCTCTAAAACACTAATCGGAACCAGGTTTAATTGACTGTTTCAGTGTGGTCCCACATTACTACTTGGTCCAAGCCAGAAAAAGGCCAGGATCTGGCCAACAAGTATGGGAAAAATGCGAAGGTACGAGCCAGATGAGGGCAAATCCGAGACCTAACCGAGATATAACCGGCGTTATCCTCTAAAACACTAATCGGAACCAGCTTTTATTGACCGTTTCAGTGAGGTACCTCATTACTACGTGGTCCAAACCAGAAAAAACCCAGCATCTGGCCAACAAGTATGCGAAAAAAGCGAAAGGATGAGCAAGATGATTGCAAATACCAGAACTAACCCAGACATAACCAGCGTTATCCTCTAAAACACTAATCGGAACCAGTTTTTATTGACTGTTTCACTGTGGTACCACATTACTACGTGATCCAAACCAGAAAAAGCCCAGGATCTTGCGAACAAGTATGCGAGAAACGCGAAAGTACGGGCCAGATGAGGGCAAATCCCAGAACTAACCGAGACATAACCTGCGTTATCCTGTAAAATTTAAGTCGCAACCAGGTTTAATTGACTGTTTCGGTGTGGAACCTCGTTACTACGGGATCCTAACCAGAAAAGCCCCAGGATCTGGCCAACAAATATGCGAAAAACGCGAAAGTATGAGTCAGATGATTGCAAATACCAGAACTAACCCAGACATAGCCAGAGTTATCCTCTAAAATACTATTCGGGTCCACCTTTATTGACTGTTTCAGTGTGGTACCACATTACTACGTGACCCAAACCAGAAAAAGCCCAGGATCTGGACAACAAGTATGCGAGAAATGCGAAAGTACGAGCCAGATGAGGGCAAAGCCCAGCCCTAACCGAGACATAACCGGCGTTATCCTCTAAAATATTAATTGCAACCCGGATTAATACCCTGTTTCGGTGTGGTACCACATTACTACGTGGTCCGAGCCAGAAAAAGGCCAGGATCTGGCCAACAAGTACGCGAAAAATGCGAAGGTACGAGCCAGATGAGGGCAAATCCCAGACCTAACCGAGATATAACCGGCGTTATCCTCTAAAATACTATTCAGAACCAGCTTCTATTGACTGTTTCAGTGTGGTACCACATTACTACGTGATACAAACCAGAAAAAGCCCAGGATCTGGCCAACAAGTATGCGAGAAATGCGATTGGTACGAGCCAGATGAGGGCAAATCTCAGCCCTAACCGAGACATAACCGGCGTTATCCTCTAAAATATTATTCGCAACCAGGTTTAATTGACTGTTTCGGTGTGGCACCTCATTACTACGGAATCCAAATCAGAAAAAACCCAGGATCTGGCCAACAAATATGAGAAAAACGCGAAAGCATGAGCCAGATGATTGCAAATACCAGAACTAACCCAGACATAACCAGCGTTATCCTCTAAAACTCTAATCGGAACCAGCTTTTATTGACTGTTTCAGTGAGGTACCTCATTACTACGTTGTCCCAACCAGAAAAAACCCAGCATCTGGGCAACAAGTATGCGAAAAAAGCGAAAGTATGAGCAAGATGATTGCAAATACCAGAACTAACCCAGACATAGCCAGCGTTATCCTCTAGAATACTATTCGGAACCAGCTTCTATTGACTGTTTCAGTGAGGTACCTCATTACTACGTGGTCCAAACTAGAAGAAACCCAGCATCTGGCCAACAAGTATGCGAAAAAAGCGAAAGTATGAGCAAGATGATTGCAAATACCAGAACTAACCCAGACATAGCCAGCGTTATCCTCTAAAATACTATTCGGAACCAGCTTCTATTGACTGTTTCAGTGTGGTACCACATTACTACGTGATACAAACCAGAATAAGGCCAGGATATGGCCAATAAGTATGCGAAAAATGCGCAGGTACGAGCCAGATGAGGGCTAATCCCAGACCTAACCGAGACATAACCGGCGTTATCCTCTAAAATATTAATCGCAACCTGGTTTAATTGACTGTTTCGGTGTGGAACCTCATTACTACGGGATCCAAACCAGAAAAAACCCAGGATCTTGCCAACAAATATGCGAAAAACGCGAAAGTATGAGCCAGATGATTGCAAATACCAGAACTAACCCAGACATAGCCAGCGTTATCCTCTAAAATACTATTCGGAACCAGCTTCTATTGACTGTTTCAGTGTGGTACCACATTACTACGTGATACAAACCAGAATAAGGCCAGGATATGGCCAATAAGTATGCGAAAAATGCGCAGGTACGAGCCAGATGAGGGCTAATCCCAGACCTAACCGAGACATAACCGGCGTTATCCTCTAAAATATTAATCGCAACCAGGTTTAATTGACTGTTTCGGTGTGGAACCTCGTTACTACGGGATCCTAACCAGAAAAAACCCAGGATCTGGCCAACAAATATGCGAAAAACGCGAAAGTATGAGCCAGATGATTGCAAATACCAGAACTAACCCAGACATAGCCAGCGTTATCCTCTAAAATACTATTCGGGTCCAGCTTTTATTGACTGTTTCAGTGTGGTACCACATTACTACGTGACCCAAACCAGAAAAAGCCCAGGATCTGGCCAACAAGTATGCGAGAAATGCGAAAGTACGAGCCAGATGAGGGCAAATCCCAGCCCTAACCGAGACATAACCGGCGTTATCCTCTAAAATATTAATTGCAACCGGGATTAATACCCTGTTTCGGTGTGGTACCACATTACTACGTGGTCCGAGCCAGAAAAAGGCCAGGATCTGGCCAACAAGTACGCGAAAAATGCGAAGGTACGAGCCAGATGAGGGCAAATCCCAGACCTAACCGAGATATAACCGGCGTTATCCTCTAAAATACTATTCGGAACCAGCTTCTATTGACTGTTTCAGTGTGGTACCACATTACTACGTGATACAAACCAGAAAAAGCCCAGGATCTGGCCAACAAGTATGCGAAAAATGCGAAAGTACGAGCCAGATGAGGGCAAAACCCAGACCTAACCGAGACATAACCCGCGTTATCCTCTAAAATATTAATCGCAACCAGGTTTAATTGACTGTTTCGGTGTGGTACCGCATTACTACGTGACACAAACCAGAAAAAGCCCAGGATCTTGCGAACAAGTATGAGCCAGATGATTGCAAATACCAGAACTAACCGAGACATAACCTGCGTTATCCTCTAAAATTTTAGTCGCAACCAGGTTTAATTGACTGTTTCAGTGTGGTACCACATTACTACGTGATCCTAACAATAGAAAAACACAGGATCTGGCCATTCAAGTATGCGAAAAATGCGAAAGTACGAGACAGATGAGGGCAAATCCCAGTCCTAACCGAGACATAACCGGCGTTATCCTCTAAAATATTAATCGCAACCAGGTTTAATTGACTGTTTCGGTGTGGAACCTCATTACTACGGGATCCTAACCAGAAAAAACCCAGGATCTGGCCAACATATATGCGAAAAACGCGAAAGTATGAGCCAGATGATTGCAAATACCATTACTAACCCAGACATAGCTAGCGTTATCCTCTAAAATACTATTCGGAACCAGCTTTTATTGACTGTTTCAGTGTGGTACCACATTACTACGTGATCCTAACAATAGAAGAACACAGGATCTGGCCATTCAAGTATGCGAAAAATGCGAATGTACGAGCCAGACGAGGGCAAATCCCAGACCTAACCGAGACATAACCGGCGTTATCCTCTAAAATATTAATCGCAACCAGGTTTAATTGACTGTTTCGGTGTGGAACCTCATTACTACGGGATCCTAACCAGAAAAAACCCAGGATCTGGCCAACATATATGCGAAAAACGCGAAAGTATGAGCCAGATGATTGCAAATACCAATACTAACCCAGACATAGCTAGCGTTATCCTCTAAAATACTATTCGGAACCAGCTTTTATTGACTGTTTCAGTGTGGTACCACATTACTACGTGATCCTAACAATAGAAGAACACAGGATCTGGCCATTCAAGTATGCGAAAAATGCGAAAGTACGGGCCAGATGAGGGCAAATCTCAGACCTAACCGAAACATAACCAGCGTTATCCTCTAAAATACTAATCGGGACCTACTTTTATTGACTGTCTCAGTGTGGTACCACATTACTACGTGATCCGAATCAGAAAAAGCCCAGGATCTGGCCAACAAGTATGCGAGAAATGCGATTGGTACGAGCCAGATGAGGGCAAATCCCAGACCTAACCGAGACATAACCGGCGTTATCCTCTAAAATATTATTCGCAACCAGGTTTAATTGACTGTTTCGGTGTGGCGCCTCATTACTACGGAATCCAAACCAGAAAAAACCCAGGGTCTGGCCAACAAATATGAGAAAAACGCGAAAGCATGAGCCAGATGATTGCAAATACCAGAACTAACCCAGACATAACCAGCGTTATCCTCTAAAACTCTAATCGGAACCAGCTTTTATTGACTGTTTCAGTGAGGTACCTCATTACTACGTTGTCCCAACCAGAAAAAACCCAGCATCTGGCCAAAAAGTATGCGAAAAAAGCGAAAGTATGAGCAAGATGATTGCAAATACCAGAACTAACCCAGACATAGCCAGCGTTATCCTCTAGAATACTATTCGGAACCAGCTTCTATTGACTGTTTCAGTGTGGTACCACATTACTACGTGATACAAACCAGAAAAAGGCCAGGATCTGGCCAACAAGTATGCGAGAAATGCAAAAGTATAAGCAAGATGATTGCAAATACCAGAACTAACCCAGACATAACCAGCGTTATCCTCTAAAACACTAATCGGAACCAGCTTTTATTGACTGTTTCAGTGAGGTACCTCATTACTACGTGGTCCAAACTAGACGAAACCCAGCATCTGGCCAACAAGTATGCGAAAAAAGCGAAAGTATGAGCAAGATGATTGCAAATACCAGAACTAACCCAGACATAACCAGCGTTATCCTCTAAAACACTAATCGGAACCAGCTTTTATTGACTGTTTCAGTGTGGTACCACATTACTGCGTGATCCAAACCAGAAAAAGCCCAGGATCTGGCCAACAAGTATGCGAAAAATGCGAAAGTACGAGCCAGATGAGGGCAAATCCCAAACCTAACCGAGACATAACCGGCGTTATCCTCTAAAATATTAATCGCAACCAGGTTTAATTGACTGTTTCGGTGTGGAACCTCATTACTACGGGATCCAAACCAGAAAAAACCCAGGATCTTGCCAACAAATATGCGAAAAACGCGAAAGTATGAGCCAGATGATCGCAAATACCAGAACTAACCCAGACATAGCCAGCGTTATCCTCTAAAATACTATTCGGAACCAGCTTCTATTGACTGTTTCAGTGTGGTACCACATTACTACGTGATACAAACCAGAATAAGGCCAGGATATGGCCAACAAGTATGCGAAAAATGCGCAGGTACGAGCCAGATGAGGGCAAATCCCAGACCTAACCGAGACATAACCGGCGTTATCCTCTAAAATATTAATCGCAACCAGGTTTAATTGACTGTTTCGGTGTGGAACCTCGTTACTACGGGATCCTGACCAGAAAAAACCCAGGATCTGGCCAACAAATATGCGAAAAACGCGAAAGTATGAGCCAGATGATTGCAAATACCAGAACTAACCCAGACATAGCCAGCGTTATCCTCTAAAATACTATTCGGGTCCAGCTTTTATTGACTGTTTCAGTGTGGTACCACATTACTACGTGACCCAAACCTGAAAAAGCCCAGGATCTGGCCAACAAGTATGCGAGAAATGCGAAAGTACGAGCCAGATGAGGTCAAATCCCAGCCCTAACCGAGACATAACCGGCGTTATCCTCTAAAATATTAATTGCAACCGGGATTAATACCCTGTTTCGGTGTGGTACCACATTACTACGTGGTCCGAGCCAGAAAAAGGCCAGGATCTGGCCAACAAGTACGCGAAGAATGCGAAGGTACGAGCCAGATGAGGGCAAATCCCAGACCTAACCGAGATATAACCGGCGTTATCCTCTAAAATACTATTCGGAACCAGCTTCTATTGACTGTTTCAGTGTGGTACCACATTACTACGTGATACAAACCAGAAAAAGCCCAGGATCTGGCCAACAAGTATGCGAAAAATGCGAAAGTACGAGCCAGATGAGGGCAAAACCCAGACCTAACCGAGACATAACCCGCGTTATCCTCTAAAATATTAATCGCAACCAGGTTTAATTGACTGTTTCGGTGTGGTACCGCATTACTACGTGACACAAACCAGAAAAAGCCCAGGATCTTGCGAACAAGTATGAGCCAGATGATTGCAAATACCAGAACTAACCGAGACATAACCTGCGTTATCCTCTAAAATTTTAGTCGCAACCAGGTTTAATTGACTGTTTCAGTGTGGTACCACATTACTACGTGACACAAACCAGAAAAAGCCCAGGATCTTGCGAACAAGTATGAGCCAGATGATTGCAAATACCAGAACTAACCGAGACATAACCTGCGTTATCCTCTAAAATTTTAGTCGCAACCAGGTTTAATTGACTGTTTCAGTGTGGTACCACATTACTACGTGATCCTAACAATAGAAAAACACAGGATCTGGCCATTCAAGTATGCGAAAAATGCGAATGTACGAGCCAGATGAGGGCAAATCCCAGACCTAACCGAGACATAACCGGCGTTATCCTCTAAAATACTAATCGCAACCAGGTTTAATTGACTGTTTCGGTGTGGAACCTCATTACTACGGGATCCTAACCAGAAAAAACCCAGGATCTGGCCAACATATATGCGAAAAACGCGAAAGTATGAGCCAGATGATTGGAAATACCATTACTAACCCAGACATAGCTAGCGTTATCCTCTAAAATACTATTCCGAACCATCTTTTATTGACTGTTTCAGTGTGATACCACATTACTACGTGATCCTAACAATAGAAGAACACAGGATCTGGCCATTCAAGTATGCGAAAAATGCGAAAGTACGGGCCAGATGAGGGCAAATCCCAGACCTAACCGAGATATAACCGGCAATATCCTCTAAAATATTAATAGAAACCAGGTTTAATTGACTGTTTCGGTGTGGAATGTCATTATTACGGGATCCAAACCAGGAAAAACCCAGGATCTGGCCAACAAGTATGCGAAAAATGCGAAAGTACGAGCCAGATGAGGGCAAATCCCAGACCTAACCGAAACATAACCAGCGTTATCCTCTAAAATACTAATCGGGACCAACTTTTATTGACTGTCTCAGTGTGGTACCACATTACTACGTGATCCGAACCAGAAAAAGCCCAGGATCTGGCCAACAAGTATGCGAGAAATGCGATTGGTACGAGCCAGATGAGGGCAAATCCCAGCCCTAACCGAGACATAACCGGCGTTATCCTCTAAAATATTATTCGCAACCAGGTTTAATTGACTGTTTCGGTGTGGCACCTCATTACTACGGAATCCAAACCAGAAAAAACCCAGGATCTGGCCAACAAATATGAGAAAAACGCGAAAGCATGAGCCAGATGATTGCAAATACCAGAACTAACCCAGACATAACCAGCGTTATCCTCTAAAACTCTAATCGGAACCAGCTTTTATTGACTGTTTCAGTGAGGTACCTCATTACTACGTTGTCCAAACCAGAAAAAACCCAGCATCTGGCCAACAAGTATGCGAAAAACGCGAAAGTATGAGCAAGATGATTGCAAATACCAGAACTAACCCAGACATAGCCAGCGTTATCCTCTAGAATACTATTCGGAACCAGCTTCTATTGACTGTTTCAGTGTGGTACCACATTACTACGTGATAGAAACCAGAAAAAGGCCAGGATCTGGCCAACAAGTATGCGAAAAATGCGAAAGTACGAGCCAGATGAAGGCAAATCCCAGACCTAACCGAGACATAACCGGCGTTATCCTCTAAAATATTAATCGCAACCAGGTTTAATTGACTGTGTCAGTGTGGTCCCACATTACTACTTGGTCCAAGCCAGAAAAAGGCCAGGATCTGGCCAACAAGTATGGGAAAAATGCGATGGTACGAGCCAGATGAGGGCAAATCCGAGACCTAACCGAGTCATAAACGACGTTATCCTCTAAAATATTATTCGCAACCAGGTTTAATTGACTGTTTCGGTGTGGCACCTCATTACTACGGAATCCAAACCAGAAAAAACCCAGGATCTGGCCAACAAATATGAGATAAACGCGAAAGCATGAGCCAGATGATTGCAAATACCAGAACTAACCCAGACATAACCAGCGTTATCCTCTAAAACTCTAATCGGAACCAGCTTTTATTGACTGTTTCAGTGAGGTACCTCATTACTACGTTGTCCAAACCAGAAAAAACCCAGCATCTGGCCAACAAGTATGCGAAAAACGCGAAAGTATGAGCAAGATGATTGCAAATACCAGAACTAACCCAGACATAGCCAGCGTTATCCCCTAGAATACTATTCGGAACCAGCTTCTATTGACTGTTTCAGTGTGGTACCACATTACTACGTGATAGAAACCAGAAAAAGGCCAGGATCTGGCCAACAAGTATGCGAAAAATGCGAAAGTACGAGCCAGATGAAGGCAAATCCCAGACCTAACCGAGACATAACCGGCGTTATCCTCTAAAATACTAATCGGGACCAACTTTTATTGACTGTCTCAGTGTGGTACCACATTACTACGTGATCCGAACCAGAAAAAGCCCAGGATCTGGCCAACAAGTATGCGAGAAATGCGAAAGTACGAGCCAGATGAGGGCAAATCCCAGACCTAACCGAGACAAAACCGGCGTTATCCTCTAAAATATTAATAGAAACCAGGTTTAATTGACTGTTTCGGTGTGGAACATCATTATTACGTGATCCAAACCAGAAAAAACCCAGCATCTGGCCAACAAGTATGCGAGAAATGCGAAAGTACGAGCCAGATGAGGGCAAATCTCAGCCCTAACCGAGACATAACCGGCGTTATCCTCTAAAATATTAATCGCAACCAGGTTTAATTGACTGTTTCGGTGTGGCACCTCATTACTACGGAATCCAAACCAGAAAAAACCCAGGATCTGGCCAACAAATATGCGAAAAACGCGAAAGTATGAGCCACATGATTGCAAATACCAGAACTAACCCAGACATAGCCAGCGTTATCCTCTAAAATACTATTCGGAACCAGCTTCTATTGACTGTTTCAGTGTGGTACCACATTACTATGTGATACAAACCAGAAAAAGGCCAGGATCTGGCCAACAAGTATGCGAAAAATGCGGAGGTACGAACCAGATGAGTGCAAATCCCAGACCTAACCGAGATATAACCGGCGTTATCCTCTAAAACACTAATCGGAACCAGCTTTTATTGACTGTTTCAGTGAGGTACCTCATTACTACGTGGTCCAAACCAGAAAAAACCCAGCATCTGGCCAACAAGTATGCGAAAAAAGCGAAAGTATGAGCAAGATGATTGCAAATACCAGAACGAACCCAGACATAACCAGAGTTATCCTCCAAAATACTATTCGGAACCAGCTTTTATTGACTGTTTCAGTGAGGTACCTCATTACTACGTGATACAAACCAGAAAAAGGCCAGGATCTGGCCAACAAGTATGCGAAAAATGCGAAAGTACGAGCCAGATGAGGGCAAATCCCAGACCTAACCGAGTCATAAACGACGTTATCCTCTAAAATATTAATCGCAACCAGGTTTAATTGACTGTGTCAGTGTGGTCCCACATTACTACTTGGTCCAAGCCAGAAAAAGGCCAGGATCTGGCCAACAAGTATGGGAAAAATGCGATGGTACGAGCCAGATGAGGGCAAATCCGAGACCTAGCCGAGATATAACCGGCGTTATCCTCTAAAACACTAATCGGAACCAGCTTTTATTGACCGTTTCAGTGAGGTACCTCATTACTACGTGGCCCAAGCCAGAAAAAACCCAGCATCTGGCCAACAAGTATGCGAAAAACGCGAAAGTATGAGCAAGATGATTGCAAATACCAGAACTAACCCAGACATAGCCAGCGTTATCCTCTAGAATACTATTCGGAACCAGCTTCTATTGACTGTTTCAGTGTGGTACCACATTACTACGTGATAGAAACCAGAAAAAGGCCAGGATCTGGCCAACAAGTATGCGAAAAATGCGAAAGTACGAGCCAGATGAAGGCAAATCCCAGACCTAACCGAGACATAACCGGCGTTATCCTCTAAAATACTAATCGGGACCAACTTTTATTGACTGTCTCAGTGTGGTACCACATTACTACGTGATCCGAACCAGAAAAAGCCCAGGATCTGGCCAACAAGTATGCGAGAAATGCGAAAGTACGAGCCAGATGAGGGCAAATCCCAGACCTAACCGAGACAAAACCGGCGTTATCCTCTAAAATATTAATAGAAACCAGGTTTAATTGACTGTTTCGGTGTGGAACATCATTATTACGTGATCCAAACCAGAAAAAACCCAGCATCTGGCCAACAAGTATGCGAGAAATGCGAAAGTACGAGCCAGATGAGGGCAAATCTCAGCCCTAACCGAGACATAACCGGCGTTATCCTCTAAAATATTAATCGCAACCAGGTTTAATTGACTGTTTCGGTGTGGCACCTCATTACTACGGAATCCAAACCAGAAAAAACCCAGGATCTGGCCAACAAATATGCGAAAAACGCGAAAGTATGAGCCACATGATTGCAAATACCAGAACTAACCCAGACATAGCCAGCGTTATCCTCTAAAATACTATTCGGAACCAGCTTCTATTGACTGTTTCAGTGTGGTACCACATTACTATGTGATACAAACCAGAAAAAGGCCAGGATCTGGCCAACAAGTATGCGAAAAATGCGGAGGTACGAACCAGATGAGTGCAAATCCCAGACCTAACCGAGATATAACCGGCGTTATCCTCTAAAACACTAATCGGAACCAGCTTTTATTGACTGTTTCAGTGAGGTACCTCATTACTACGTGGTCCAAACCAGAAAAAACCCAGCATCTGGCCAACAAGTATGCGAAAAAAGCGAAAGTATGAGCAAGATGATTGCAAATACCAGAACGAACCCAGACATAACCAGAGTTATCCTCCAAAATACTATTCGGAACCAGCTTTTATTGACTGTTTCAGTGAGGTACCTCATTACTACGTGATACAAACCAGAAAAAGGCCAGGATCTGGCCAACAAGTATGCGAAAAATGCGAAAGTACGAGCCAGATGAGGGCAAATCCCAGACCTAACCGAGTCATAAACGACGTTATCCTCTAAAATATTAATCGCAACCAGGTTTAATTGACTGTGTCAGTGTGGTCCCACATTACTACTTGGTCCAAGCCAGAAAAAGGCCAGGATCTGGCCAACAAGTATGGGAAAAATGCGATGGTACGAGCCAGATGAGGGCAAATCCGAGACCTAGCCGAGATATAACCGGCGTTATCCTCTAAAACACTAATCGGAACCAGCTTTTATTGACCGTTTCAGTGAGGTACCTCATTACTACGTGGCCCAAACCAGAAAAAACCCAGCATCTGGCCAACAAGTATGCGAAAAAAGCGAAAGTATGAGCCAGATGATTGCAAATACCAGAACTAACCCAGACGTAGCCAGCGTTATCCTCTAAAATACTATTCGGAACCAGCTTCTATTGACTGTTTCAGTGAGGTACCTCATTACTACGTTGTCCAAACCAGAAAAAACCCAGCATCTGGCCAACAAGTATGCGAAAAAAGCGAAAGTATGAGCAAGATGATTGAAAATACCAGAACTAACCCAGACATAGCCAGCGTTATCCTCTAGAATACTATTCGGAACCAGCTTCTATTGACTGTTTCAGTGTGGTACCACATTACTACGTGATACAAACCAGAAAAAGGCCAGGATCTGGCCAACAAGTATGCGAGAAATGCGAAAGTACGAGCCAGATGAGGGCAAATCCCTGACCTAACCGAAACAAAACCGGCGTTATCCTCTAAACTATTAATAGAAACCAGGTTTAATTGACTGTTTCGGTGTGGAACGTCATTATTACGTGATCCAAACCAGAAAAAACCCAGCATCTGGCCAACAAGTATGCGAGAAATGCGAAAGTACGAGCCAGATGAGGGCAAATCTCAGCCCTAACCGAGACATAACCGGCGTCATCCTCTAAAATATTAATCGCAACCAGGTTTAATTGACTGTTTCGGTGTGGCACCTCATTACTACGGAATCCAAACCAGAAAAAACCCAGGATCTGGCCTACAAATATGCGAAAAACGCGAAAGTATGAGCCACATGATTGCAAATACCAGAACGAACCCAGACATAACCAGAGTTATCCTGTAAAATACTATTCGGAACCAGCTTTTATTGACTGTTTCAGTGAGGTACCTCATTACTACGTGATACAAACCAGAAAAAGGCCAGGATCTGGCCAACAAGTATGCGAAAAATGCGAAAGTACGAGCCAGATGAGGGCAAATCCCAGACCTAACCGAGACATAACCGGCGTTATCCTCTAAAATATTAATCGCAAACAGGTTCAATTGACTCTTCAGGTGTGGTACCACATTACTACGTGATACAAACCAGAAAAAGGCCAGGATCTGGCCAACAAGTATGCGAAAAATGCGAAGGTACGAACCAGATGAGTGCAAATCCCAGACCTAACCGCGATATAACCGGCGTTATCCTCTAAACCACTAATCGGAACCAGCTTTTATTGACTGTTTCAGTGAGGTACCTCATTACTACGTGGTCCAAACCAGAAAAAACCCAGCATCTGGCCAACAAGTATGCGAAAAAAGCGAAAGTATGAGCAAGATGATTGCAAATACCAGAACGAACCCAGACATAACCAGAGTTATCCTCTAAAATACTATTCGGAACCAGCTTTTATTGACTGTTTCAGTGAGGTACCTAATTACTACGTGATACAAACCAGAAAAAGGCCAGGATCTGGCCAACAAGTATGCGAAAAATGCGAAAGTACGAGCCAGATGAGGGCAAATCCCAGACCTAACCGAGACATAAACGGCGTTATCCTCAAAAATATTAATCGCAACCAGGTTTAATTGACTGTTTCAGTGTGGTCCCACATTACTACTTGGTCCAAGCCAGAAAAAGGCCAGGATCTGGCCAACAAGTATGGGAAAAATGCGAAGGTACGAGCCAGATGAGGGCAAATCCGAGACATAACCGAGATATAACCGGCGTTATCCTCTAAAACACTAATCGGAACCAGCTTTTATTGACCGTTTCAGTGAGGTACCTCATTACTACGTGGTCCAAACCAGAAAAAACCCAGCATCTGGCCAACAAGTATGCGAAGAAAGCGAAAGTATAAGGAAGATGATTGCAAATACCAGACCTAACCGAGACATAACCTGCATTATCCTCTAAAATATTAATCGCAACCAAGGTTTAATTGACTGTTTCGGTGTGGTACCGCATTACTACGTGACACAAACCAGAAAAAGCCCAGGATCTTGCGAACAAGTATGCGAGAAACGCGAAAGTACGGGCCAGATGAGGGCAAATCCCAGAACTAACCGAGACATAACCTGCGTTATCCTGTAAAATTTTAGTCGCTACCAGGTTCAATTGACTGTTTCAGTGTGGTACCACATTACTACGTGATCCTAACAATAGAAGAACACAGGATCTGGCCACTCAAGTATGCGAAAAATGCGAAAGTACGGGCCAGATGAGGGCAAATCTCAGACCTAACCGAGATATAACCGGCAATATCCTCTAAAATATTAATCGAAACCGGGTTTAATTGACTGTTTCGGTGTGGAATGTCATTATTACGGGATCCAAACCAGAAAAAATCCAGCATCTGGCTAACAAGTATGCGAAAAAAGCGAAAGTATGAGCAAGATGATTGCAAATACCAGAACGAACCCAGACATAACCAGAGTTATCCTCTAAAATACTATTCGCAACCAGCTTTTATTGACTGTTTCAGTAAGGTACCTCATTACTACGTGATACAAACCAGAAAAAGGCCAGGATCTGGCCAACAAGTATGCGAAAAATGCGAAGGTACGAGCCAGATGAGGGCAAATCCGAGACCTAACCGAGATATAACCGGCAATATCCTCTAAAGTATTAATCGAAACCAGGTTTAATTGACTGCTTCGGTGTGGAACGTCATTATTACGGGATCCAAACCAGAAAAAATCCAGCATCTGGCTAACAAGTATGCGAAAAAAGCGAAAGTATGAGCAAGATGATTGCAAATACCAGAACGAACCCAGACATAACCAGAGTTATCCTCTAAAATACTATTCGCAACCAGCTTTTATTGACTGTTTCAGTAAGGTACCTCATTACTACGTGATACAAACCAGAAAAAGGCCAGGATCTGGCCAACAAGTATGCGAAAAATGCGAAAGTACGAGCCAGATGAGGGCAAATCCCAGACCTAACCGAGACATAGACGGCGTTATCCTCTAAAATATTAATCGCAACCAGGTTTAATTGACTGTTTCAGTGTGGTCCCACATTACTACTTGGTCCAAGCCAGAAAAAGGCCCGGATCTGGCCAACAAGTATGGGAAAATGCGAAGGTACGAGCCAGATGAGGGCAAATCCGAGACCTAACCGAGATATAACCGGCGTTATCCTCTAAAACTCTAATCCAGCTTTTATTGACCGTCTCAGTGAGGTACCTCATTACTACGGGATTCAAACCAGAAAAAACCCAGGATCTGGCCAACAAATATGCGAAAAACGCGAAAGTATGAGCCAGATGATTGCAAATACCAGAACTAACCCAGACATAGCCAGCGTTATCCTCTAAAATACTATTCGGAACCAGCTTCTATTGACTGTTTCAGTGTGGTACCACATTACTACGTGATACAAACCAGAAAAAGGCCAGGATCTGGCCAACAAGTATGCGAAAAATGCGAAGGTACGAACCAGATGAGTGCAAATCCCAGACCTAACCGAGATATAACCGGCGTTATCCTCTAAAACACTAATCGGAACCAGCTTTTATTGACTGTTCCAGTGAGGTACCTCATTACTACGTGGTCCAAACCAGAAAAAAACCCAGGATCTGGCCAACAAGTATGCGAAAAATGCGAAAGTACGAGCCAGATGGGGGCAAATCCCAGACCTAACCGAGACATAACCGGCGTTATCCTCTAAAATATTAATCGCAAACAGGTTCAATTGACTCTTCAGGTGTGGAACCTCATTACTACGGGATTCAAACCAGAAAAAACCCAGGATCTGGCCAACAAATATGCGAAAAACGCGAAAGTATGAGCCAGATGATTGCAAATACCAGAACTAACCCAGACATAGCCAGCGTTATCCTCTAAAATACTATTCGGAACCAGCTTCTATTGACTGTTTCAGTGTGGTACCACATTACTACGTGATACAAAACCAGGAAAAGGCCAGGATCTGGCCAACAAGTATGCGAAAAATGCGAAGGTACGAAACAGATGAGTGCAAATCCCAGACCTAACCGAGATATAACCGGCGTTATCCTCTAAAACACTAATCGGAACCAGCTTTTATTGACTGTTTCAGTGAGGTACCTCATTACTACGTGGTCCAAACCAGAAAAAACCCAGCATCTGGCCAACAAGTATGCGAAAAAAGCGAAAGTATGAGCAAGATGATTGCAAATACCAGAACTAACCCAGACATAACCAGCGTTATCCTCTAAAACACTAATCGGAACCAGTTTTTATTGACTGTTTCAGTGTGGTACCACATTACTACGTGATCCAAACCAGAAAAAGCCCAGGATCTGGCCAACAAGTATGCGAAAAATGCGAAAGTACGAGCCAGATGAGGGCAAAACCCAGACCTAACCGAGACATAACCTGCGTTATCCTCTAAAATATTAATCGCAACCAAGGTTTAATTGACTCTTCAGGTGTGGAACCTCATTACTACGGGATCCAAACCAGAAAAAACCCAGGATCTGGCCAACAAATATGCGAAAATCGCGAAAGTATGAGCCAGATGATTGCAAATACCAGAACTAACCCAGACATAGCCAGCGTTATCCTCTGAAATACTATTCGGAACCAGCTTCTATTGACTGTTTCAGTGTGGTACCACATTACTACGTGATACAAACCAGAAAAAGGCCAGGATCTGGCCAACAAGTATGCGAAAAATGCGAAGGTACGAACCAGATGAGTGCAAATCCCAGACCTAACCGAGATATAACCGGCGTTATCCTCTAAAACACTAATCGGAACCAGCTTTTATTGACTGTTTCAGTGAGGTACCTCATTACTACGTGGTCCAAACCAGAAAAAACCCAGCATCTGGCCAACAAGTATGCGAAAAAAGCGAAAGTATGAGCAAGATGATTGCAAATACCAGAACGAACCCAGACATAACCAGAGTTATCCTCTAAAATACTATTCGGAACCAGCTTTTATTGACTGTTTCAGTGAGGTACCTCATTACTACGTGATACAAACCAGAAAAAGCCCAGGATCTGGCCAACAAGTATGCGAAAAATGCAAAAGTATGAGCCTGATCAGGGCAAATCCCAGACCTATCCCAGACCAAACTTGCGTTATCCTCTAAAATATTGATCGAAACCTGGTTTAATCAACTGTTTCAGTGTGGTACCACATTACTATGTGATCCAAACCAGAAAATAGCCCAGGATCTATCCATGAAGTATAAGAAATATGCGAAAGTATGAGCCTGATGAGGGCAAATCCTAGACCTAACCCAGACCTAACATGCGTTATCCTCAAAAATATTTATCAAGACCAGGTTTAACTGAATGCTTCAGTGTGGTACCACATTACTGCGTGATCCATACCAGAGAAAACCCAGGATCTGTTCAACAAGTATGTGAAAAATGCGAACGTATGACCCTGATGTGGGCAAATCCCAGACCTATCCCAGACCTAACTTGCATTGTCCTCTAAAATATTGATGGAAATCAGGTTTAATTGACTGTTTCAGTGTGGTACCACATTACTACGTGATCCAATCCAGAAATAGCCCAGGATCTAGCCATGAAGTATGAGAAATATGCGAAAGTATGAGCCTGATGAGAGCAAATCCTAGACCTAACCCAGACCTAACATGAATTATTCTCTAAAATATTGATCGAAACCTGGTTTAATCGACTGTTTCAGTGTGGTACCACAATACTACGTGATGCAATCCAGAAAAAGCCCAGGATCTAGCCATCAAGTATGAGAAATATGCGAAAGAATGAGCCTGATGAGGGCAAATCCTAGACCTAACCTAGACATAACATGAATTATTCTCAAAAATATTGATCGAAACCTGGTTTAATCGACTGTTTCAGTGTGGTACCACATTACTACGTGATCCAATCCAGAAATAGCCCAGGATCTAGCCATGAAGTATGAGAAATATGCGAAAGAATGAGCCTGATGAGAGCAAATCCCAGACCTAACCTAGACCTAACATGAAATATTCTCTAAAACATTGATCGAAACCAGGTTTAATTGACTGTTCCAGTGTGGTCCCACATTACTACCTGATCCAAACCAGGAAAAACCCAGGATCTGTTCAACAAGTATGTGAAAAACGCGAAAGTATGAGCCTGATGAGGGCAAATCCCAGACCTATCCCAGACCTAACTTGCGTTATCCTCTAAAATATTGATCGAAACCAGGTTTAATCGACTGCTTCAGTGTGGTACCACACTACTACGTGACCCAAACAGGAAAAAACCCAGGATCTGTTCAACATGTATGTGAAAAACGCGAAAGAATGAGCCTGATGAGAGCAAATCCCAGACCTAACGTAGACATAACATGAAATATTCTCTAAAACATTGATCGAAACCAGGTTTAATTGACTGTTCCAGTGTAGTCCCACATTACTACGTGATCCAATCCAGAAATAGCCCAGGATCTAGCCATGAAGTATGAGAAATATGCGAAAGTATGAGCCTGATGAGAGCAAATCCTAGACCTAACCCAGACCTAACATGAATTATTCTCTAAAATATTGATCGAAACCTGGTTTAATCGACTGTTTCAGTGTGGTACCACAATACTACGTGATGCAATCCAGAAAAAGCCCAGGATCTAGCCATCAAGTATGAGAAATATGCGAAAGAATGAGCCTGATGAGGGCAAATCCTAGACCTAACCTAGACATAACATGAATTATTCTCAAAAATATTGATCGAAACCTGGTTTAATCGACTGTTTCAGTGTGGTACCACATTACTACGTGATCCAATCCAGAAATAGCCCAGGATCTAGCCATGAAGTATGAGAAATATGCGAAAGAATGAGCCTGATGAGAGCAAATCCCAGACCTAACCTAGACCTAACATGAAATATTCTCTAAAACATTGATCGAAACCAGGTTTAATTGACTGTTCCAGTGTGGTCCCACATTACTACCTGATCCAAACCAGGAAAAACCCAGGATCTGTTCAACAAGTATGTGAAAAACGCGAAAGTATGAGCCTGATGAGGGCAAATCCCAGACCTATCCCAGAACTAACTTGCGTTATCCTCTAAAATATTGATCGAAACCAGGTTTAATCGACTGCTTCAGTGTGGTACCACACTACTACGTGACCCAAACAGGAAAAAACCCAGGATCTGTTCAACAAGTATGTGAAAAACGCGAAAGTATGAGCCTGATGAGCGCAAATCCCAGACCTATCCCAGACCTAACTTGCGTTATCCTCTAAAATATTGAACGAAACCAGGTTTAATTGACTGTTTCAGCGTGGTACCACATTAGTACGTGACCCAAACCGGAAAAAACCCAGGATCTGTTCAACAAGTATGTGAAAAACGCGAAAGTATGAGCCTGATGAGGGCAAATCCCAGACCTATCCCAGACCTAACTTGCGTTATCCTCAAAAATATTGATAGAAACCTGGTTTAATCGACTGTTTGAGTGTGGTACCACATTACTACGTGATCCAATCCAGAAATAGCCCAGGATCTAGCCATGAAGTATGAGAAATATGCGAAAAAATGAGCCTGATGAGAGCAAATCCCAGACCTAACCTAGACCTAACATGAAATATTCTCTAAAACATTGATCGAAACCAGGTTTAATTGACTGTTCCAGTGTGGTCCCACATTACTACCTGATCCAAACCAGGAAAAACCCAGGATCTGTTCAACAAGTATGTGAAGAATGCGAAAGTATGAGCCTGATGAGGGCAAATCCCAGACGTATCCCAGACCAAACTTGCGTTATCCTCTAAAATATTGATCGAAACCAGGTTTAATCGACTGCTTCAGTGTGGTACCACACTACTACGTGACCCAAACAGGAAAAAACCCAGGATCTGTTCAACAAGTATGTGAAAAACGCGAAAGTATGAGCCTGATGAGGGCAAATCCCAGACCTATCCCAGACCTAACTTGCGTTATCCTCTAAAATATTGATAGAAACCTGGTTTAATCGACTGTTCCAGTGTGGTACCACATTACTACGTGATCCAATCCAGAAATAGCCCAGGATCTAGCCATGAAGTATGAGAAATATGCGAAAGAATGAGCCTGATGAGAGCAAATCCCAGACCTAACGTAGACATAACATGAAATATTCTCTAAAACATTGATCGAAACCAGGTTTAATTGACTGTTCCAGTGTAGTCCCACATTACTACCTGATCCAAACCAGGAAAAACCCAGGATCTGTTCAACAAGTATGTGAAAAACGCGAAAGTATGAGCCTGATGAGGGCAAATCCCTGGGCTAACCTAGACCTAACACGCGTTATCCTCTAAAATATTTATCAAGGCCAGGTTTATTTGATTGTTTCAGTGTGGTCCCACATTAATACGTAATCCAAACCAGAAAAAACCCAGGATCCGTTCAACAAGTATGTGAAGAATGCGAAAGTATGAGTCTGATGAGTGAAAATCCCCGGCGTAACCTAGACCTAACATGCGTTATCCTCAAAAATATTGATCGAAACCAGGTTTAATGTACTGTTTCAGTGTGGTACCACACTACTACGTGATCCAAACCAGAAAAAACCCAGGATCTGTTCAACAAGTATGTGAAAAACGCGAAAGTATGAGCCTGATGAGGGCAAATCCCAGACCTATCCCAGACCTAACTTGCGTTGTCCTCTAAGATATTGATCGAAACCAGGTTTAATTGACTGTTTCAGTGTTGTACTTCATTACTACATGATGCAATCCAGAAAAAGCCCAGGATCTGGCCATCAAGAATGAGAAATATGCGAAAGTATGAGCCTGATGAGGGCGAATCCCAGACCTATCCCAGACCTAACATGCGTTATCCTCTAAGACATTAATCGAAACCAGGTTTAATCGACTGTTTCAGTGTGGTACCACATTACTACGTGATCCAAACAAGAAAAAAACCCAGGATCTTGTCAACGAGTATGTGAAGTGTGCGAAAGTATGAGTCTGATGAGGGCTAATCCCAGACCTAACCTAGACCTAACATGAATTATTCTCTAAAATATTGATCGAAACCAGGTTTAATTGACTGTTTTAGTTGTGGTACCACTTTACTACGTGATCCAAAGCAGAAAAAACCCTCGATCAGGTCAACATGCATGTTAAAACTGCGAAAGTATGAGCCTGATGAGGGCTAATCCCAGACCTATCCCAGACCTAACTTGCGTTATCCTCTAAAATAGTGATCGAAACCAGGTTTAATTGACTGTTTTAGTTGTGGTACCACTTTACTACGTGATCCAAAGCAGAAAAAACACTTGATCAGGTCAACATGCATGTTAAAACTGCGAAAGTATGACCCTGATGAGGGCAAATCCCAGGCCTAACCTAGGCCTAACATGCGTTATCTTCTAAAATATTGAGCGAAACCAGGTTTAATTGACTGTTTCAGTGTGGTACCACATTACTACGTGACCCAAACCGGAAAAAACCCAGGATCTGTTCAACAAGTATGTGAAAAACGCGAAAGTATGAGCCTGATGAGGGCAAATCCCAGACCAATCCCAGACCTAACTTGCATTATCCTCTAAAATATTGATCCAAACCAGGTTTAATGGACTGTTTCAGTGTGGTACCTTTTTACTACGTGATACAAAGCAGAAAAAACCCTCGATCACGTCAACATGTATGTTAAGACTGCGAAAGTATGACCCTGATGAGGGCAAATCCCAGGCCTAACCTAGACCTAACATGCGTTGTCCTCTAAAATATTGATGGAAACCAGTCTTAATTGACTGTTTCAGTGTTGCACTTCATTACTACGTGATGCAATCCAGAAAAAGCCCAGGATCTAGGTATCAAGTATGAGAAATATGCGAAAGAATGAGCCCGACGAGAGCAAATCCCAGACCTAACCTGGACCTAACATGAATTATTCTCTAAAATATTGATCAAAACCAGGCTTAATTGACTGTTTCAGTGTGGTACCACATTACTACGTGACCCAATCCAGAAATAGCCCAGGATCCAGCCATGAAGTATGAGAAATATGCGAAAGTATAAGCCTGATGGGGGCAAATCCTAGACCTATCCCAGACCAAACTTGCGTTATCCTCTAAAATATTGATCGAAACCTGGTTTAATCGACTGTTTCAGTGTGGTACCACATTACTACGTGATCCAATCCAGAAATAGCCCAGGATCTAGCCATGAAGTATGAGAAATATGCGAAAGAATGAGCCTGATGAGAGCAAATCCCAGACCTAACCTAGACCTAACATGAAATATTCTCTAAAACATTGATCGAAACCAGGTTTAATTGACTGTTCCAGTGTGGTCCCACATTACTACCTGATCCAAACCAGGAAAAACCCAGGATCTGTTCAACAAGTATGTGAAAAACGCGAAAGTATGAGCCTGATGAGGGCAAATCCCAGACCTATCCCAGACCTAACTTGCGTTATCCTCTAAAATATTGATCGAAACCAGGTTTAATCGACTGCTTCAGTGTGGTACCACACTACTACGTGACCCAAACAGGAAAAAACCCAGGATCTGTTCAACATGTATGTGAAAAACGCGAAAGTATGAGCCTGATGAGGGCAAATCCCAGACCTATCCCAGACCTAACTTGCGTTATCCTCTAAAATATTGAACGAAACCAGGTTTAATTGACTGTTTCAGCGTGGTACCACATTAGTACGTGACCCAAACCGGAAAAAACCCAGGATCTGTTCAACAAGTATGTGAAAAACGCGAAAGTATGAGCCTGATGAGGGCAAATCCCAGACCTATCCCAGACCTAACATGCGTTATCCTCCAAAATATTGATCGAAACCTGGTTTAATCGACTGTTTCAGTGTGGTACCACATTACTACGTGATCCGATCCAGAAATAGCCCAGGATCTAGCCATGAAGTATGAGAAATATGCGAAAGAATGAGCCTGATGAGAGCAAATCCCAGACCTAACCTAGACCTAACATGAAATATTCTCTAAAACATTGATCGAAACCAGGTTTAATTGACTGTTCCAGTGTGGTCCCACATTACTACCTGATCCAAACCAGGAAAAACCCAGGATCTGTTCAACAAGTATGTGAAAAACGCGAAAGTATGAGCCTGATGAGGGCAAATCCCAGACCTATCCCAGACCTAACTTGCGTTATCCTCTAAAATATTGATCGAAACCAGGTTTAATCGTCTGCTTCAGTGTGGTACCACACTACTACGTGACCCAAACAGGAAAAAACCCAGGATCTGTTCAACAAGTATGTGAAAAACGCGAAAGTATGAGCCTGATGAGGGCAAATCCCAGACCTATCCCAGACCTAACTTGCGTTATCCTCTAAAATATTGAACGAAACCAGGTTTAATTGACTGTTTCAGCGTGGTACCACATTAGTACGTGACCCAAACCGGAAAAAACCCAGGATCTGTTCAACAAGTATGTGAAAAACGCGAAAGTATGAGCCTGATGAGGGCAAATCCCAGACCTATCCCAGACCTAACTTGCGTTATCCTCAAAAATATTGATAGAAACCTGGTTTAATCGACTGTTTGAGTGTGGTACCACATTACTACGTGATCCAATCCAGAAATAGCCCAGGATCTAGCCATGAAGTATGAGAAATATGCGAAAGAATGAGCCTGATGAGAGCAAATCCCAGACCTAACCTAGACCTAACATGAAATATTCTCTAAAACATTGATCGAAACCAGGTTTAATTGACTGTTCCAGTGTGGTCCCACATTACTACCTGATCCAAACCAGGAAAAACCCAGGATCTGTTCAACAAGTATGTGAAGAATGCGAAAGTATGAGCCTGATGAGGGCAAATCCCAGACCTATCCCAGACCAAACTTGCGTTATCCTCTAAAATATTGATCGAAACCAGGTTTAATCGACTGCTTCAGTGTGGTACCACACTACTACGTGACCCAAACAGGAAAAAACCCAGGATCTGTTCAACAAGTATGTGAAAAACGCGAAAGTATGAGCCTGATGAGGGCAAATCCCAGACCTATCCCAGACCTAACTTGCGTTATCCTCAAAAATATTGATAGAAACCTGGTTTAATCGACTGCTTCAGTGTGGTACCACACTACTACGTGACCCAAACAGGAAAAAACCCAGGATCTGTTCAACAAGTATGTGAAAAACGCGAAAGTATGAGCCTGATGAGGGCAAATCCCAGACCTATCCCAGACCTAACTTGCGTTATCCTCAAAAATATTGATAGAAACCTGGTTTAATCGACTGTTCCAGTGTGGTACCACATTACTACGTGATCCAATCCAGAAATAGCCCAGGATCTAGCCATGAAGTATGAGAAATATGCGAAAGAATGAGCCTGATGAGAGCAAATCCCAGACCTAACGTAGACATAACATGAAATATTCTCTAAAACATTGATCGAAACCAGGTTTAATTGACTGTTCCAGTGTAGTCCCACATTACTACCTGATCCAAACCAGGAAAAACCCAGGATCTGTTCAACAAGTATGTGAAAAACGCGAAAGTATGAGCCTGATGAGGGCAAATCCCTGGGCTAACCTAGACCTAACACGCGTTATCCTCTAAAATATTTATCAAGGCCAGGTTTATTTGATTGTTTCAGTGTGGTCCCACATTAATACGTAATCCAAACCAGAAAAAACCCAGGATCCGTTCAACAAGTATGTGAATAATGCGAAAGTATGAGTCTGATGAGTGAAAATCCCCGGCCTAACCTAGACCTAACATGCGTTATCCTCAAAAATATTGATCGAAACCAGGTTTAATGTACTGTTTCAGTGTGGTACCACACTACTACGTGATCCAAACCAGAAAAAACCCAGGATCTGTTCAACAAGTATGTGAAAAACGCGAAAGTATGAGCCTGATGAGGGCAAATCCCAGACCTATCCCAGACCTAACTTGCGCTGTCCTCTAAGATATTGATCGAAACCAGGTTTAATTGACTGTTTCAGTGTTGTACTTCATTACTACATGATGCAATCCAGAAAAAGCCCAGGATCTGGCCATCAAGAATGAGAAATATGCGAAAGTATGAGCCTGATGAGGGCGAATCCCAGACCTATCCCAGACCTAACATGCGTTATCCTCTAAAACATTAATCGAAACCAGGTTTAATCGACTGTTTCAGTGTGGTACCACATTACTACGTGATCCAAACAAGAAAAAAACCCAGGATCTTGTCAACGAGTATGTGAAGTGTGCGAAAGTATGAGTCTGATGAGGGCTAATCCCAGACCTAACCTAGACCTAACATGAATTATTCTCTAAAATATTGATCGAAACCAGGTTTAATTGACTGTTTTAGTTGTGGTACCACTTTACTACGTGATCCAAAGCAGAAAAAACCCTCGATCAGGTCAACATGCATGTTAAAACTGCGAAAGTATGAGCCTGATGAGGGCTAATCCCAGACCTATCCCAGACCTAACTTGCGTTATCCTCTAAAATAGTGATCGAAACCAGGTTTAATTGACTGTTTTAGTTGTGGTACCACTTTACTACGTGATCCAAAGCAGAAAAAACACTTGATCAGGTCAACATGCATGTTAAAACTGCGAAAGTATGACCCTGATGAGGGCAAATCCCAGGCCTAACCTAGGCCTAACATGCGTTATCTTCTAAAATATTGAGCGAAACCAGGTTTAATTGACTGCTTCAGTGTGGTACCACATTACTACGTGACCCAAACCGGAAAAAACCCAGGATCTGTTCAACAAGTATGTGAAAAACGCGAAAGTATGAACCTGATGAGGGCAAATCCCAGACCAATCCCAGACCTAACTTGCATTATCCTCTAAAATATTGATCCAAACCAGGTTTAATGGACTGTTTCAGTGTGGTACCTTTTTACTACGTGATACAAAGCAGAAAAAACCCTCGATCACGTCAACATGTATGTTAAGACTGCGAAAGTATGACCCTGATGAGGGCAAATCCCAGGCCTAACCTAGACCTAACATGCGTTGTCCTCTAAAATATTGATGGAAACCAGTCTTAATTGACTGTTTCAGTGTTGCACTTCATTACTACGTGATGCAATCCAGAAAAAGCCCAGGATCTAGGTATCAAGTATGAGAAATATGCGAAAGAATGAGCCCAACGAGAGCAAATCCCAGACCTAACCTGGACCTAACATGAATTATTCTCTAAAATATTGATCAAAACCAGGCTTAATTGACTGTTTCAGTGTGGTACCACATTACTACGTGACCCAATCCAGAAATAGCCCAGGATCCAGCCATGAAGTATGAGAAATATGCGAAAGTATAAGCCTGATGGGGGCAAATCCTAGACCTAACCCAGACCTAACATGCGTTATCCTCTAAAATATTTATCAAGACCAGGTTTAATTGAATGTTTCAGTGAGGTACCACATTACTACATGATACAATCCAGAAATAGCCTAGGATCTAGCCATGAAGTATGAGAAAAATGCGAAAGTACGAGCCTGATGAGTGAAAATCCCAGACCTAACCTAGACCTAACATGCGTTATCCTCAAAAATATTGATCGAAACCAGGTTTAATCGACTGTTTCAGTGTGGTACCACACTACTACGTGGCCCAAACAGGAAAAAACCCAGGATCTTTTCAACAAGTATGTGAAAAACGCGAAAGTATGAGCCTGATGAGGGCAAATCCCAGAACTATTCCAGACCTATCTTGCGTTATCCTCAAAAATATTGATAGAAACCTGGTTTAATCGACTGTTCCAGTGTGGTACCACATTACTACGTGATCCAATCCAGAAATAGCCCAGGATCTAGCCATCAAGTATGAGAAATATGCGAAAGAATGAGCCTGATGAGGGCAAATCCTAGACCTAACCTAGACATAACATGAATTATTCTCAAAAATATTGATCGAAACCAGGTTTAATTGACTGTTCCAGTGTAGTCCCACATTACTACCTGATCCAAACCAGGAAAAACCCAGGATCTGTTCAACAAGTATGTGAAAAACGCGAAAGTATGAGCCTGATGAGGGCAAATCCCTGGGCTAACCTAGACCTAACACGCGTTATCCTCAAAAATATTGATCGAAACCTGGTTTAATCGACAGTTTCAGTGTGGTACCACATTACTACGTGATCCAATCCAGAAATAACCCAGGATCTAGCCATGAAGTATGAGAAATATGCGAAAGTATGAGCCTGACGATGGCAAATCCTAGACCTAACGCAGACCTAACATGCGTTATCCTCTAAAATATTTATCAAGGCCAGGTTTATTTGATTGTTTCAGTGTGGTCCCACATTAATACGTAATCCAAACCAGAAAAAACCCAGGATCCGTTCAACAAGTATGTGAAGAATGCGAAAGTATGAGTCTGATGAGTGAAAATCCCCGGCCTAACCTAGACCTAACATGCGTTATCCTCAAAAATATTGATCGAAACCAGGTTTAATGTACTGTTTCAGTGTGGTACCACACTACTACGTGATCCAAACCAGAAAAAACCCAGGATCTGTTCAACAAGTATGTGAAAAACGCGAAAGTATGAGCCTGATGAGGGCAAATCCCAGACCTATCCCAGACCTAACTTACGTTGTCCTCTAAGATATTGATCGAAACCAGGTTTAATTGACTGTTTCAGTGTTGTACTTCATTACTACATGATGCAATCCAGAAAAAGCCCAGGATCTAGCCATCAAGTATGAGAAATATGCGAAAGTATGAGCCTGATGAGGGCGAATCCCAGACCTATCCCAGACCTAACATGCGTTATCCTCTAAAACATTAATCGAAACCAGGTTTAATCGACTGTTTCAGTGTGGTACCACATTACTACGTGATCCAAACAAGAAAAAAACCCAGGATCTTGTCAACGAGTATGTGAAGTGTGCGAAAGTATGAGTCTGATGAGGGCTAATCCCAGACCTAACCTAGACCTAACATGAATTATTCTCTAAAATATTGATCGAAACCAGGTTTAATTGACTGTTTTAGTTGTGGTACCACTTTACTACGTGATCCAAAGCAGAAAAAACCCTCGATCAGGTCAACATGCATGTTAAAACTGCGAAAGTATGAGCCTGATGAGGGCTAATCCCAGACCTATCCCAGACCTAACTTGCGTTATCCTCTAAAATAGTGATCGAAACCAGGTTTAATTGACTGTTTTAGTTGTGGTACCACTTTACTACGTGATCCAAAGCAGAAAAAACACTTGATCAGGTCAACATGCATGTTAAAACTGCGAAAGTATGACCCTGATGAGGGCAAATCCCAGGCCTAACCTAGGCCTAACATGCGTTATCTTCTAAAATATTGAGCGAAACCAGGTTTAATTGATTGTTTCAGTGTGGTACCACATTACTACGTGACCCAAACCGGAAAAAACCCAGGATCTGTTCAACAAGTATGTGAAAAACGCGAAAGTATGAGCCTGATGAGGGCAAATCCCAGACCAATCCCAGACCTAACTTGCATTATCCTCTAAAATATTGATCCAAACCAGGTTTAATGGACTGTTTCAGTGTGGTACCTTTTTACTACGTGATACAAAGCAGAAAAAACCCTCGATCACGTCAACATGTATGTTAAGACTGCGAAAGTATGACCCTGATGAGGGCAAATCCCAGGCCTAACCTAGACCTAACATGCGTTGTCCTCTAAAATATTGATGGAAACCAGTCTTAATTGACTGTTTCAGTGTTGCACTTCATTACTACGTGATGCAATCCAGAAAAAGCCCAGGATCTAGGTATCAAGTATGAGAAATATGCGAAAGAATGAGCCCGACGAGAGCAAATCCCAGACCTAACCTGGACCTAACATGAATTATTCTCTAAAATATTGATCAAAACCAGGCTTAATTGACTGTTTCAGTGTGGTACCACATTACTACGTGACCCAATCCAGAAATAGCCCAGGATCCAGCCATGAAGTATGAGAAATATGCGAAAGTATAAGCCTGATGGGGGCAAATCCTAGACCTAACCCAGACCTAACATGCGTTATCCTCTAAAATATTTATCAAGACCAGGTTTAATTGAATGTTTCAGTGAGGTACCACATTACTACATGATACAATCCAGAAATAGCCTAGGATCTAGCCATGAAGTATGAGAAAAATGCGAAAGTATGAGCCTGATGAGTGAAAATCCCAGACCTAACCTAGACCTAACATGCGTTATCCTCAAAAATATTGATCGAAACCAGGTTTAATCGACTGTTTCAGTGTGGTACCACACTACTACGTGGCCCAAACAGGAAAAAACCCAGGATCTTTTCAACAAGTATGTGAAAAACGCGAAAGTATGAGCCTGATGAGGGCAAATCCCAGACCTATTCCAGACCTATCTTGCGTTATCCTCAAAAATATTGATAGAAACCTGGTTTAATCGACTGTTCCAGTGTGGTACCACAATACTACGTGATCCAATCCAGAAATAGCCCAGGATCTAGCCATGAAGTATGAGAAATATGCGAAAGAATGAGCCTGATGAGAGCAAATCCCAGACCTAACCTAGACATAACATGAAATATTCTCTAAAACATTGATCGAAACCAGGTTTAATTGACTGTTCCAGTGTAGTCCCACATTACTACCTGATCCAAACCAGGAAAAACCCAGGATCTGTTCAACAAGTATGTGAAAAACGCGAAAGTATGAGCCTGATGAGGGCAAATCCCTGGGCTAACCTAGACCTAACACGCGTTATCCTCAAAAATATTGATCGAAACCTGGTTTAATCGACAGTTTCAGTGTGGTACCACATTACTACGTGATCCAATCCAGAAATAACCCAGGATCTAGCCATGAAGTATGAGAAATATGCGAAAGTATGAGCCTGACGATGGCAAATCCTAGACCTAACGCAGACCTAACATGCGTTATCCTCTAAAATATTTATCAAGGCCAGGTTTATTTGATTGTTTCAGTGTGGTCCCACATTAATACGTAATCCAAACCAGAAAAAACCCAGGATCCGTTCAACAAGTATGTGAATAATGCGAAAGTATGAGTCTGATGAGTGAAAATCCCCGGCCTAACCTAGACCTAACATGCGTTATCCTCAAAAATATTGATCGAAACCAGGTTTAATGTACTGTTTCAGTGTGGTACCACACTACTACGTGATCCAAACCAGAAAAAACCCAGGATCTGTTCAACAAGTATGTGAAAAACGCGAAAGTATGAGCCTGATGAGGGCAAATCCCAGACCTATCCCAGACCTAACTTGCGTTGTCCTCTAAGATATTGATCGAAACCAGGTTTAATTGACTGTTTCAGTGTTGTACTTCATTACTACATGATGCAATCCAGAAAAAGCCCAGGATCTAGCCATCAAGTATGAGAAATATGCGAATGTATGAGCCTGATGAGGGCGAATCCCAGACCTATCCCAGACCTAACATGCGTTATCCTCTAAAACATTAATCGAAACCAGGTTTAATCGACTGTTTCAGTGTGGTACCACATTACTACGTGATCCAAACAAGAAAAAAACCCAGGATCTTGTCAACGAGTATGTGAAGTGTGCGAAAGTATGAGTCTGATGAGGGCTAATCCCAGACCTAACCTAGACCTAACATGAATTATTCTCTAAAATATTGATCGAAACCAGGTTTAATTGACTGTTTTAGTTGTGGTACCACTTTACTACGTGATCCAAAGCAGAAAAAACCCTCGATCAGGTCAACATGCATGTTAAAACTGCGAAAGTATGAGCCTGATGAGGGCTAATCCCAGACCTATCCCAGACCTAACTTACGTTATCCTCTAAAATAGTGATCGAAACCAGGTTTAATTGACTGTTTTAGTTGTGGTACCACTTTACTACGTGATCCAAAGCAGAAAAAACACTTGATCAGGTCAACATGCATGTTAAAACTGCGAAAGTATGACCCTGATGAGGGCAAATCCCAGGCCTAACCTAGGCCTAACATGCGTTATCTTCTAAAATATTGAGCGAAACCAGGTTTAATTGACTGTTTCAGTGTGGTACCACATTACTTACGTGACCCAAACCGGAAAAACCCCAGGATCTGTTCAACAAGTATGTGAAAAACGCGAAAGTATGAGCCTGATGAGGGCAAATCCCAGGCCTAACCTAGACCTAACATGCGTTGTCCTCTAAAATATTGATGGAAACCAGTCTTAATTGACTGTTTCAGTGTTGCACTTCATTACTACGTGATGCAATCCAGAAAAAGCCCAGGATCTAGGTATCAAGTATGAGAAATATGCGAAAGAATGAGCCCGACGAGAGCAAATCCCAGACCTAACCTGGACCTAACATGAATTATTCTCTAAAATATTGATCAAAACCAGGCTTAATTGACTGTTTCAGTGTGGTACCACATTACTACGTGACCCAATCCAGAAATAGCCCAGGATCCAGCCATGAAGTATGAGAAATATGCGAAAGTATAAGCCTGATGGGGGCAAATCCTAGACCTAACCCAGACCTAACATGCGTTATCCTCTAAAATATTTATCAAGACCAGGTTTAATTGAATGTTTCAGTGAGGTACCACATTACTACATGATACAATCCAGAAATAGCCTAGGATCTAGCCATGAAGTATGAGAAAAATGCGAAAGTATGAGCCTGATGAGTGAAAATCCCAGACCTAACCTAGACCTAACATGCGTTATCCTCAAAAATATTGATCGAAACCAGGTTTAATCGACTGTTTCAGTGTGGTACCACACTACTACGTGGCCCAAACAGGAAAAAACCCAGGATCTTTTCAACAAGTATGTGAAAAACGCGAAAGTATGAGCCTGATGAGGGCAAATCCCAGACCTATTCCAGACCTATCTTGCGTTATCCTCAAAAATATTGATAGAAACCTGGTTTAATCGACTGTTCCAGTGTGGTACCACATTACTACGTGATCCAATCCAGAAATAGCCCAGGATCTAGCCATGAAGTATGAGAAATATGCGAAAGAATGAGCCTGATGAGAGCAAATCCCAGACCTAACCTAGACATAACATGAAATATTCTCTAAAACATTGATCGAAACCAGGTTTAATTGACTGTTCCAGTGTAGTCCCACATTACTACCTGATCCAAACCAGAAAAAACCCAGGATCCGTTCAACAAGTATGTGAGGAATGCGAAAGTATGAGTCTGATGAGTGATAATCCCTGGGCTAACCTAGACCTAACATGCGTTATCCTCAAAAATATTGATCGAAACCTGGTTTAATCGACTGTTTCAGTGTGGTACCACACTACTACGTGACCCAAACAGGAAAAAACCCAGGATCTGTTCAACAAGTATGTGAAAAACGCGAATGTATGAGCCTGATGAGGGCAAATCCGAGACCTAACCCAAACCTAACATGCGTTATCCTCTAAAATATTGATCCAAACCAGGTTTAATGGACTGTTCCAGGGTGGTACCACTTTACTACGTGATCCAAAGCATTAAGAACCCTCGATCAGGTCAACATGTATGTTAAAACTGCGAAGGTATGACCCTGATGAGGGCAAATCCCAGGCCTTACCTAGACCTAACATGCGTTGTCCTCTAAAATATTGATGGAAACCAGGTTTAATTGACTGTTTCAGTGTTGTACTTCATTACTACGTGATGCAATCCAGAAAAAGCCCGGGATCTAGCCATCAAGTATGAGAAATATGCGAAAGAATGAGCCTGATGAGGGCAAATCCCAGACCTATCCCAGACCTAACTTGCGTTATCCTCAAAAATATTGATCGAAACCTGGTTTAATCGACAGTTCCAGTGTGGTACCACATTACTACGTGATCCAATCCAGAAATAACCCAGGATCTAGCCATGAAGTATGAGAAATATGCGAAAGTATGAGCCAGACGGTGGCAAACCCTAGACCTAACGCAGACCTAACATGCGTTATCCTCTAAAATATTTCTCAAGGCCAGGTTTATTTGATTGTTTCAGTGTGGTCCCACATTAATACGTAATCCAAACCAGAAAAAACCCAGGATCCGTTCAACAAGTATGTGAAGAATGCGAAAGTATGAGTCTGATGAGTGAAAATCCCAGGCCTAACCTAGACCTAACATGCGTTATCCTCAAAAATATTGATCGCAACCTGATTTAATCGACTGTTTCAGTGTGGTACCACATTACTATGTGATCCAAACCAGAAAAAACCCACGATCCGTTCAACAAGTATGTGAAGAATGCGAAAGTATGAGTCTGATGAGTGAAAATCCCCGGCCTAACCTAGACCTAACATGCGTTATCCTCAAAAATATTGATCGAAACCAGGTTTAATCGACTGTTTCAGTGTGGTACCACACTACTACGTGACCCAAACCGGAAAAAACCCAGGATCTGTTCAACAAGTATGTGAAAAACGCGAAAGTATGAGCCTGATGAGGGCAAGTCCCAGGGCTAACCTAGACCTAACATGCGTTATCCTCTAAAATATTGATCCAAATCAGGTTTAATGGACTGTTTCAGTGTGGTACCACTTTACTACGTGATCCAAAGCAGAAATAGCCCAGGATCCAGCCATGAAGTATGAGAAATATGCGAAAGTATGAGCCTGATGGGGGTAAATCCTAGACCTAACCCAGACCTAACATGCGTTGTCCTCTAAAATATTGATCCAAACCAGGCTTAATTGAATGTTTCAGTGTGGTACCACATTACTATGTGATCCAAACCAGTAAAAACCCAGGATCCGTTCAACAAGTATGTGAAGAATGCGAAAGTACGAGTCTGCTGAGTGAAAATCCCCGGCCTAACCTAGACCTAACATGCGTTATCCTCAAAAATATTGATCGAAACCAGGTTTAATCGACTGTTTCAGTGTGGTACCACACTACTACGTGACCCAATCCAGAAAAAGCCCAGGATCTAGCCACCAAGTATGAGAAATATGCGAAGGTATGAGCCTGATGAGGGCCAATCCCAGACCTATCCCTGACCTAACTTGCGTTATCCTCTAAAATATTCATCGAAATCAGGCTTAATTGACTGTTTCAGCGTGGTACCACATTACTACGTGATACAATCCAGAAACAGCCCAGGATCTAGCCATGAAGTATGAGAAATATGCGAAAGTATCAGCCTGACGAGGGCAAATCCTAGACCTAACGCAGACCTAACATGCTTTATCCTCTAAAATATTTATCAAGACCAGGTTTATTTGATTGCTCCAGTGTGGTCCCTCATTACTACGTAATCCAAACCAGAAAAAACCCAGGATCCGTTCAACAAGTATGTGAAGAATACGAAAGCATGAGTCTGATGAGTGAAAATCCCAGGCCTAACCTAGACCTAACATGCGTTATCCTCAAAAATATTGATCGAAACCTGGTTTAATGGACTGTTTCAGTGTGGTACCACATTACTATGTGATCCAAACCAGAAAATAACCCAGGATCCGTTCAACAAGTATGTGAAGAATACGAAAGTATGAGTCTGATGAGTGAAAATCCCAGGCCTAACCTAGACCTAACATGCGTTATCCTCAAAAATATTGATCCAAACCTGGTTTAATCGACTGTTTCAGTGTGGTACCACATTACTATGTGATCCAAACCGGAAAATAACCCAGGATCTGTTCAACGAGTATGTGAAGTGTGCGAAAGTATGAGTCTGATGAGGGCAAATCCCAGACATATCCCAGACCTAACTTGCGTTGTCCTCTAAGATATTGATGGAAACCAGGTTTAATTGACTGCTTCAGTGTTGTACTTCATTACTACGTGATGCAATCCAGAAAAAGCCCAGGATCTAGCCACCAAGTATGAGAAATATGCGAAGGTATGAGCCTGATGAGGGCGAATCCCAGACCTATCCCAGACCTAACTTGCGTTATCCTCTAAAATATTCATCGAAATCAGGCTTAATTGACTGTTTCAGCGTGGTACCACATTACTACGTGATACAATCCAGAAACAGCCCAGGATCTAGCCATGAAGTATGAGAAATATGCGAAAGTATCAGCCTCATGAGGGCAAATCCTAGACCTAACCCAAACCTAACATGCGTTATCCTCTAAAATATTTATCAAGACCAGGTTACATTGAATGTTCCAGTGTGGTACCACATTACTACGTGAACCAAACCAGAAAAAACCTAGGATCCGTTCAACAAGTATGTGAAGAATGCGAAAGTATGAGTCTGATGAGTGAAAATCACAGGGCTAACCTAGACCTAACATGCGTTATCCTCTAAAATATTGATCCAAACCAGGTTTAATGGACTGTTTCAGTGTGGTGCCACTTTACTACGTGATCCAAAGCAAAAAAAACCCTCGATCACGTCAACATGTATGTTAAAACTGCGAAAGTATGACCCTGATGAGGGCAAATCCCAGGCCTAACCTAGACCTAACATGCGTTGTCCTCTAAAATATTGATGGAAACCAGGTTGAGTGAACTGTTTCAGTGTTGTACTTCATTACTACGTGATGCAAACCGGAAAAAGCCCAGAATCTAGCCATCAAGTATGAGAAATATGCGAAAGAATGAGCCTGATGAGAGCAAATCCCAGACCTATCCCAGACCAAACTTGCGTTATCCTCTAAAATATTGATCGAAACCAGTTTTAATTGACTGTTTCAGTGTGGTACCACATTACTACGTGATCCAAACCAGAAATAGCCCAGGATCCAGCCATGAAGTATGAGAAATATGCGAAAGTATGAGCCTGATGGGGGCAAATCCAAGTCCTAACCCAGACCTAACATGCGTTAACCTCTAAAATATTGATTCAAACCCGGTTTAATGGACTGTTTCAGTGTGGTACCACTTTACTACGTGATCCAAAGCAGAAAGAACCCTCGATCACGTCAACATGTAAGTTAAAACTGCGAAAGTATGACCCTGATGAGTGAAAATCCCAGACCTAACCTAGACCTAACATGCGTTATCCTCTAAAATATTGATCCAAACCAGGATTAATGGACTGTTTCAGTGTGGGCCCACATTACTACGTGATCCAAACCAGTAAAAACCCAGGATCTGTTCAACAAGTATGTGAAAAACGCGAAATTATGAGCCTGATGAGGGCAAATCCCAGACCTATCCCAGACCAAACTTTTTTTTTTTTTTTTTTTTTTTTTTTTGTCGTGGGGAAAATCTTCGAAAGACTCCCTCCCACCTCCTTGGGGAGAGGTGGGAGGGGTGTGTGGGATTCCCCGCGCCCGTACAACGACAGGCGCGGGACCTACCCACTAAAAACCCCACGGTGACCCTTCGGCACGCTTTGGGAGGATACCGGGAATCGCTCGAAGCATTCTTCCGGTATCCTCCCCGTGCCCGCGCTTTCGCGCCCATCCCCCGGGGGGACAATCGGTCCCCCCAGTAGACACACTGCCTCAAAGCGGCGGGACGGGGCCACTCCATCCCGCCGCTATCCGTCCCGGGGCCGCGTTTAGTGGCGGCTGTGAGCCCCAACTCGCAACCGCCCGCGACCCCGTTTCCACCCCTCGGCGGCCGGGCTTTCATGGCCGCACCAGACCGCCGAGGGTGCCTCCCCTTGCGTCGGACCGGTAGGGGGAGGCACTCCTACCCCCAACCGGTCCGACCCGGCGCCGCCTGGCGGGAGGAGGGTCCCCTCAGGACCCTCCTCCCAGCCTAGGATCCCAGACCAAACTTGCGTTATCCTCTAAAATATTGATCGAAACCAGTTTTAATTGACTGTTTCAGTGTGGTACCACATTACTACGTGATCCAAACCAGAAATAGCCCAGGATCCAGCCATGAAGTATGAGAAATATGCGAAAGTATGAGCCTGATGGGGGCAAATCCAAGTCCTAACCCAGACCTAACATGCGTTATCCTCTAAAATATTGATTCAAACCCGGTTTAATGGACTGTTTCAGTGTGGGACCACTTTACTATGTGATCCAAAGCAGAAAAAACCCTCGATCACGTCAACATGTAAGTTAAAACTGCGAAAGTATGACCCTGATGAGTGAAAATCCCAGACCTAACCTAGACCTATCATGCGTTATCCTCTAAAATATTGATCCAAACCAGGATTAATGGACTGTTTCAGTGTGGGCCCACATTACTACGTGATCCAAACCAGTAAAAACCCAGGATCTGTTCAACAAGTATGTGAAAAACGCGAAAGTATGAGCCTGATGAGGGCAAATCCCAGACCTATCCCAGACCAAACTTGCGTTATGCTCTAAAATATTGATCGAAACCAGGTTTAATCGACTGTTTCAGTGTGGTACCACATTGCTACCTGATCCAAACCAGAAAAAACCCAGGATCAGTTCAACAAGTATGTGAAAAACGCGAAAGTATGAGCCTGATGAGGGCGAATCCCAGACCAATCCCAGACCTAACTTGCGTTATCCTCTAAAATATTGATCCAAACCAGGTTTAATGGACTGTTTCAGTGTGGTACCACTTTACTACGTGATCCAAAGCAGAAAAAACCCTCGATCAGGTCAACATGTATGTTAAAACTGCGGACGTATGACCCTGATGAGGGCAAATCCCAGGCCTAACCTAGACCTAAAATGCGTTATCCTTAAAAATATTGATCGCAACCTGGTTTAATCGACTGTTTCAGTGTGGTACCACATTACTATGTGATCCAAACCAGAAAAAACCCACGAT